>NC_137511.1:16170000-16335000 GCF_041902795.1 Electrophorus electricus
CAGTAGAGTTTGTGATTTGCTAGTCTGTGTACAATGACATAACCAAGATGGAGTATATGAGAAAAGGAAAAGAGGTAAGAAGTTATTTGGTTTCAAAATGTCTGAAGCCTGATATCTGGTAAAGTCTGGAAAAGCATAAAACTTTAACCAAAGCATGGTGACGTCTGTAAGAAAACAGTCTTTGCCTAAATTCTCTGGTCTGCTGTGATCACGCAAGTAGTTATAAATCACACAGTAGGGTGACTTGACTCAGACAGCCACTAAAACCTGAGAACTAGGCTTCCTTCACATGCCATCTCCACGTCGACACACCTCTGTTCTACTCGGCCTCTCGCCACATCAAACGTGGGACCCCATGAAGACCCGATAGCTCCTGGGGACAGTCGCAGAAGGTGAGAACTTTCCTCGAGCACGCCGGCAGGCCCAGCTGGAGGGGGAATGGGGAGCGCAAGTTAGCGGTTGACCTTCACTGTTTGCACGGAGCTTTCACACCGCAACTCCAAGTCCAGATGAGAAGTTTCCCAAGGTCTTTTGCACTGCCTCAGCCCTGGCCAAGATGATCTGCCTTCAGGTGTGTCCAACGTTTACTTAAGGGACTAGGGAGCTGTACCGTTAAATAGTTTATTACTAATAAGACTGTGGAGGCTGGCATTGCAACATAAGTAATGTACTACTGTAGATATCCTGAATTCAGAGTTAAGAATTTTGTTGGCCCAAACTACTAAATTCAGGAATTCAGTTGGACCGAACCACAAAAGTCAGGAATTCGGCTGGATGGAAATATTCAGCACTTGGTGGTCACTTTTAATCCATTACAAACCATGACAGATAGCAATACCAGCATTTGAGAGCACGTAAAATTAATAGTGCATATGAAACAATTATGCATCGTTGTGTTGCAAAAATACACAAAAGCATGGAATCCAGCTGTGTTTTTAGAACTGTCAAACAGCCCCTCCCTAAACACACTGAACGTGGGTTTGTGCATTTTGCCAAAAATCTGACAACTTTCAAATTACAGCAAAAGTTTCCAAACAAGCAAATGCATTCTCTAGCTGCTGGGTGTGCAGTAAGGTGGGAGAAGGATCATGGAGACATACTGAGGGAGTGTAAAACTAGAAATACACCACTCATTCCATGTGGTGATCCAACTGGTTTCACACCAGTTTCAAGCTTTTATTAATTTATTGCATATTTGGATGTTGACAGCATGTGGCATAGGTGTTTATCATTTGAAATCATTCTCAGCTGGTCGCTAGCTAACCCACCTGATCATAACTGGCAACGGGCACCAGTCCTGACTGAACAGGTCACATCAGCTGATAGGAATTGGAATGTCAGATCCTGTACTACTTGGGATATAAACTCATAGCCACAACCATGCTGACAGAACTGTGATATCATGATATTATGACAATCATGATATACCTTTTTCAAATAACAACAAAATTAGTCATATATTACAGCACAGATTGTATAATAGAAGCACTTTATTATATCAATTCAGACACATACGGTACTAAATAATTAGAAGTGATGCTTCCAAGCCCCAAGCAGGAATGACTGACACTGGTTTTGTACCTATAGGCTCTTTCAACAACAGATTCTTTCCAACTAATAGCAATAAAGGATCAGCAGTGGTTTTGTACTAATCATCAGCAACAAGGTTTTAAAGACCTTGTTGCCATTCTTAATATGTGAATAGAGACTGAAAAGGCATTTATTACTAGGTCAGCTGTTAACAGCATACGTTGAAAGGGCTGAGCACGGCCTTTCACTAAATGCTGTTTTAAAATAAACCAAAGCCTCTCTTCCCTATTAACGACGCGGTGCCACAGGACCGAGCGAGCGACTGACAAGAGTCTAAGAAGGTCTGTTCTGTTTGTGCTTCAAGTGAATAACTTAAATAAGCACAGGCAGTGTAAATAAACGCGCGGTGACAAGGCACAACGGAATCAAGACGTGCATAGTTGGTTTTCTGTATTTGGAAGTCAGGCCTTAATTAAGGCGGTGGGGCAGATAGGGTTACTGACTGATTCCGCATTGCGAGAGGTTGACATTGAGCAAGCAAACATGGTAACAACATCCAGAAGCTTGCTTTTCACCCTTTACCAGAGAGAGAGAGAGAGAGAGAGAGAGAGAGAGCGAGAGAGAGAGAGAGAGAGAGAGTGAGAGAGAGAGAGAGAGAGAGAGAGAGTGAGAGAGACAAAGAATTTTAATTGAATTTACCACCTCAGGCTCAAATCAAAAGACTAGTTGAACTAAATCAACTTACAGATTTCTTCAGATTTGTATTTGCTATTTTTACACAAGGTGCACTCAATATACTGCAAAAGAAAACAAGGTACACTAAATCTACAGATCACTCTAAAGAGATGTGCATATGCACGAACGCAAGTGTTAATACATAGTACCTACAAACAGACACAGAACAGTTAAAAATACTTTGCCAACATTGAAACATTTTGCTTTTGCCTTTTTAACTGCAACATTTATTAAAAAGTCAAATATATTCTTGAAATATATCGGAATTAGTCTGTCTCGCATTTGACACCTATGAAGCAAGCTGTGGTTGAGCCAGTCAGGTCGTCAGTACCCTACTCCGTAAAACGTGTGCGATGTCAGATAGACTACCCTCCGTGTCTACCATGATGTTCTTGGAACGCCGTCTCCCCCTATGGTTAGAATTTTAAAATTACGCAGGATGTCCTCAGAGCAGAGTTGAGTGCGCCGGCAGTCTGGATGATCGCAGATCTCATCAATAAACAAATCTTAACTTTTTTTTTTACTTACATTTAAAAATCCAACTTCTAAACTGCAGAGGTTTTGTGGGAAATGAAATGAGACTGATTAACTTCGTTACACATTCCAGCGTTTAAAGTAATCCCAGAGAAATGACAACTTGGATGGTCTACATAAAAAACAACATTTTTGCGTTTTTAAAATGTTACGTACGTAATCTAAAAAAAAAACCTGTTAATTAATGACGGTATGCAAGTGATTTTCATTTGCTTAAGTTTAAATACATTTAGACAAAATCTTTATTAGTATCTGAATATTATCACGCTGAATACTGCCAACTGCTGAAGTTAGTGCATCAAAACTTTTCGATACATACGCCGCCCTTGTAATTAACCTTTTATATTGTAATATTTATAATGTAGTGTACTAATACAAAAGTCACTGAAAACTGCCTTTGTACAATCACATGGAAAATACAGTTTCATTTTAACCTAATGAAAATGTTAAATTCTGAATACTAAGTGACAAAAGAGGTGGAGAAAGGAAGTATCGGATTCCAAGGCGTCACGAGCCCTTGTCCGATGTTGTCCAATCCCTGCGCGTGCGTTCTTATAAAGACCGCGCGCGCGCTTCTGATAAAGCGAAGGTTCGCACTCTCTTGGAAATACTACACAGGAGCTAGAAAGGAGCGCTTTCTGAAACACTGCAACTACTAATGTGCACGGTTCAACAGGAGAGTTAACGGCAGCGCCGCGTTTCGGTGGATTTCAGGCATTTTGAAACATCAAAGTTGGACAAAGTTTAAAGTAGCGTCGCCAGTTATTGAAATAATATTCGGAGTCGCGAGACCACTTGGAACTGTCAGTGTTTTAGGACTTTGAAGCTCGAGCAGGCTGACACGGTCTGTATTTTAAGATTTTCTTCAGAGGCTGTTCAACTAAAGTTTTCGCATGAATCTACTCGACCCCTACCTTAAGATGACGGATGAACAAGATAAGTGTCTGTCCGACGCCCCAAGTCCGAGTATGTCAGAAGACTCGGCGGGGTCACCGTGTCCGTCCGGATCAGGCTCCGACACTGAGAACACCCGACCCGCGGAGAACAACGTTATGGGTCCCGAGGGTCCCCTCGGCGAGTTCAAGAAAGACGAAGATGACAAGTTCCCGGTGTGCATCCGCGAGGCAGTGTCTCAGGTGCTCAAAGGTTACGACTGGACTCTCGTGCCCATGCCGGTGCGCGTGAACGGCGCAAGCAAAAACAAGCCGCACGTGAAAAGACCGATGAATGCTTTCATGGTGTGGGCACAGGCTGCCAGAAGAAAACTAGCGGACCAGTATCCTCATCTACACAACGCGGAGCTTAGTAAAACTTTGGGGAAACTCTGGAGGTTAGTCGAATTTTAATGCCTATACGCAAATATTCAGTAGGCTATAACAAAGATTGTATTAGGAATTTAGGAGTAATTTGGAATGAATCTGGTTTCATTACGATTTAAATATTTCTAAATATTCCTTATGTGTATTTATATTCTTGTCAGACTGCTTAACGATGTTGAGAAGCGTCCCTTCGTGGAGGAGGCGGAGCGCCTGCGGGTACAGCACAAAAAAGATCACCCAGATTACAAATACCAGCCTCGGCGAAGAAAGTCGGTGAAGAACGGTCAGAATGATCCGGAAGATGGCAGCGAGCAGACGCACATCTCGCCCAACGCTATATTTAAAGCGTTGCAACAAGCGGATTCTCCAGCGTCCAGCATGGGAGAGGTACATTCCCCCAGCGAACAGTCAGGTACGTTTGTAAGATTATGCTTTTTTTCTGTTTCTTTTGCAGTACACCATCTCGCACTCTAACTTTAATTTTGTTTTACAACACACGTTTTTGATTATTAATTGCCGCAGAGAGCCAATGTAATAATGTAGTCTAATTAATAAATGTATAAGGTTACTTGCGAACAGTGCAGTTCCTGTAAGTTTATTCGCTAATGTAATAAATAAATAAATAGTGCGCTGTTTTTCCCCACTGGGACGGTTGCGTCAGTTGTGTTCAGCTGTGCAGTAGTTAACTTCCCCCTGCTTTCTCTTTCCCTCCCCCCTTCTCCTCCTTCCTTCTCTCTCTCTCTCTCTCTCTCTCTCTCTCTCTCTCTCTCTCTCTCTCTCTCCTCTTTCTCTCTCTCTCTCTCACACAAACACAGGCCAGTCCCAAGGTCCCCCAACTCCCCCCACCACCCCAAAAATCGACATTCAGCCTGGTAAAGTGGACCTGAAGCGCGAGGGCCGTCCCCTTCCAGGCGAGAGCGGTGGTCGTCAGCTCAACATCGACTTCCGCGATGTGGACATCAGTGAGCTCAGCAGCGACGTCATCTCCCACATGGAGACGTTTGACGTGGCCGAATTTGATCAGTACCTGCCTCCCAATGGGCACCCAGCCAGTGCGGCCTACACGAGCACCTACGGCCTGGGTACCACGGGCCAAGCACCGGCAGCGGCCACCAGCGGGCACAGCTGGATGGCAAAGAGCCCAAGCGGGAGCCCCCAGGCAGGGCAGGCACCCCCGCAGCATTCACTGACCCCGCTGGGTGGTGCGGGAGGGGGTGAGCAGGCACAGCAGAGGCCGGCACACATCAAGACGGAGCAGCTGAGCCCGAGCCACTACAGTGAGCAGCAGGGATCACCCCAGCACCCCACCTACGGCTCCTTCAGCCTGCAGCACTTCGCTGCCTCCCCCTTCCCCTCCATCAGCCGGGCCCAGTACGACTATGCTGACCAGCAGAGCAGCGCCACCTCCTACTACAGCCACGCTGCCAGCCAGGGATCCGGCCTCTACTCCACCTTTAGCTACATGAGTCCCAGCCAACGGCCCATGTACACCCCCATCACCGACTCAGCCGGGATTCCCTCCATTCCCCAGACGGAGCACAGCCCCCAGCACTGGGACCAGCAGCCTGTGTACACACAGCTCTCGAGACCCTGAGGACACGCCCACGCACACACCGCACGCGGGCAGCAACGATTATTTAACAAGGCTGATGGCCCCGCATCAAGACTCATGCACACGTGCTCCATCACTCTCTCTGCACAACAGTCAATCGGGTTCTCAACCAAGGAAGTCGAAAGGATAGCTGGACTTCAGAAAGAACCAATGTAGTAACGGCTCACCACGTGCCTTTTTTTGTTTTGGTTTTCAAAATTGCCTGACGCCATGATTAGATATATATTTTTAGCCTTGATTACAAGAAAAGATGAACATTTTCTGAGAAAAAATAATCCTCTGTGAGGACTTAATGAATTATTGTACTTTAGTATGTACTGTGTATGGTTTCCTACCATGTTTGAACAACTCTAGAAGTTTGCTAACAGGAGGGATTTTACTCTGTAGAAAAATATGGTCTATTTTTTCTAAACCACTCTTTATAGTCCCGTCTCATCATTCTGACAATATTTTTTGTATCGGCCATTAAGATTTTTTCTTGCTCTAGTTTGTTGTATTCGTGCAGTGTGCTATAGGTTGAGGTTACTTTGATTACATCTATTTATGTTTCCTGTAAAACCTTTGCTATCATTACTTGGATACCCAGGAATCGAAAATGTTATGGATTGTTTTCTTTTTCTTTTTTCTTTTGCATTTTTGTATGAAATCCCTGCCTTGTGCACCATTAGTGCCTGGTTGTGGGGGTGGGGTGGGGTTTGTGTAGTTGAGGCAGGCTTGTGTGTAGAAGAATACATCAGCAGCTGCAGTGGAGAATCTACTCAGTGTCTGACAGGGCAGGAAGTGACCTTTGACCACAGGTTGTCATTCTCATCTGTGCACCCTCCTCACACCCCTTCTGTCCAGTCTTAACCCCTCTAATTTATTTATTAGCATTAATTTTATTTCAAAGGAATTATGTGCATTGTATTCATTAATACTTTAAACGACTAAGTAATTGTTTTTGAAAGTCAGCCTCTGGGTTTTGTATTGTATAATCCAAGTCGTTAAACCAGGGGGTGGTACTTAATATGGTACAGTTCCATAATCGTTATGTTTATTTATCATATGTAGATGTTTCTATTTTAATTTTTTCTTTTGTGCTAGCCAAAATGCATATTGATGATGTCCTGTTACAATTCCTAATGTAAGGCTAATAAACTGGAAATATTAGCTTTCTTTTGTCAGAAAGTTTTACAAATCTCTTTGTAAAGTTGTAAATGTTTTTCTTTGCTTGTCTTTGATTGTAGAGTTACCAGTGTTTTTCATCTATCCTTTCCTGACAATTTATTTTGTTTCCATGCCACATATCTCAGTACAGATGTTACACCATCTGAACAATTCCTTTTTTCTTTCAGCAAATTTAACATAATGTTCTTTAAAGAATCTCATCTTTTTTATGATATTTGCAATAAAAGAAAAAATGTTTGAAACACAAGAGTAACTGGTTTTGTTTCTTTTTAAGCTGTCAAATCCAGAAGCCATGGTCCCAAAAATAAATAGTGAAAGATGTGTACTAGCCAGTAACGTTTTTACAATAACATGCATTTTAGGGGGGGGTGGCAGAATGGCTACCGAAATATCCTTCTCCTCGCTTGTTTTTGTACTTTCCCTGTGTCTCTTTCAGCACCTGAAACAGCAGGAGATAGTGGCTCCAGATTCCAGAGGTTTTTACACCCAAACTATAACAATAAGCATATTGTAAACAAATGAAAACAGAGGGTGCAGGATTATTCCACTTCTGTTAGACACATGTTCTTGAATGCAGCATTCTGTTTTAAAAGACCCTTCCTGCACAACCTTGTTTTGGAAAGCCGGCAAAAGGAAATAACGACCACCTGCGAAGCCTAAACGAACGGTCCAGAAGGGACCTTGCTGTCGGGTAAAAGCATGGCCATGTCCGAAATGTGAGAAAGCAACGGGCTGGCCCAAGATCTTTTTTCATGTTCGATCAGCACCTTATTAGTCCCCCTTAACCCAATTCTCCAAAGAGAGTGTATGAAAACATGGAGTTATTCTTGAAGTTTGTAGTGTAGTTCAGTGCCGTCACAGGTGTAACAGTTGCCTGCTTTCTTACTGACTTCTTTCGGCCTTTATTACAGAGACCTATTCACGGCAGCTTCAAATGTTCTTTTGATATATTCTCAGATATGTACAGACTGCATAATAGCATCAACAAAAGATGTTACACATGGATTTGGGTGAAAATCCAGTCGTCAGTGTATGTCTGAGGTAATAGTAAGGTGTCAATTCTCCGCATTTCTTATACCACAATTTATTTATGTTTCCAAATATAGTGGACAGTGTTTATGTTTATATATATTGTGTCTAGGTCATACGTATTAAATTATTGTACACCGTGTCAACACTGCTCAATAGTTCACACTCATTGTTTGAATTTTGCATTGGAATATGGATTTAAATAAATTAATTTCGACAAATCAGAAATAACTTGCTACTCATCTGCTGCTGTATAATATCACTAGATACAAAGGTATTAATGGATTAATGTCAGGCTTCATATAGAACACATTCGTTTGGATCCCTGCGGAACTGTATAGATGTGTGAAGCTTCTTTCCAGCACTAGGGAGTGAACACATCTGTTTGGCTATGATGACTGAGATGTCAACTGTCAAGAGATGGGGAAGGGCAAAGAAGAAAAAGAAAAGAGCAAGAGAGATAGAGACAGAGAGAAAGAGAGAGAGAGAGAGAAAGAGAGAGAGAAGGAGGAGAACAAGGATGAGGTACTGAGATTACTCTAGCAGAAAGACGTAAGCTTCGCCATCTGTAAAAGCCATTAGTGACAGTCACTGTGACGGCAGTGGAACGGTGGTGCTTTTTGGAGGGCCTAACAGACAAAATGCTTCACATGGTCATTTCCCTCTGCTTGGCATAGATGCCTGCTGAGGGTGTCGGCTCATGGTCTGTGGTAAGAGACGTAGAGAGTGGTCCAGCCCCACCCCAAACCCTACCCCTCCCTACAAACAACACACCCACAAACATTATTCTTCCACTAGCACAAGACTAACTGATGTATCGAATGCAAAATCAGGATTTGTCATTTTGTCTAGGAATGATCTGTATAGGTGCATTTCAAACAGCTATTTTAATTTTGAAATAACAATCACTTTTGAGATCTTACTTCACTTAAAGTTGAGGTCAAAGCATTGCATATCCTGCCACTCCTCTTGGCCTTCCCCTTTCTCTCCTTTTACTCTGGAGCTGGATGGGGTTCCAGGAGAGCACAGCCTCGGACTCTCAAGAGGACAGCCAAGGCGGAAACGGGAACGATGCGATCGGAGTGGACCGTTCCCCCATCCCGTAGGCTGCTTTCCCAAGAGAACACCATTAATATTCCAAACAGGCTGCTCACAGTGCTTCTCTCTGCTCCGAGCCCGATGGGTGGTCCTTTCAAATGCAAAACAACAACACAGAAGAAGGTTGGGGGGAAGAGAGGCAGAATCTGGCAACCTCCCAGTTCGGTAACAATATGGTCATAAAAATTCCAAAGAAGTGCACATAAAAATGCTCAAACGACAGCAAACAGTGTGAGGCATGGAGTCTGAAGCCAAATGTCTGAGTAAAAAAAATAGCATAAAGTTTGATTAGGTTAACATTATTTTAAAGTCTGTGTGTGTGTAGCACATCACTGTCCTAACCAGAGAATCACAATTAACTACATAAGAACATATTATCATAGTTATATAAAAAAATAACATAGTTATTTTGTGGCCTAACTTTGCAATGCTGAAAAATAAAACCATATTCTTAACTGTAAGAAAGATTACTAAAAGTGAAACATCAGTGACAATATCTCGGAGGTAATCTTGCTTTCTTAATACAATGATAAATAACAAAAGATTTAGAGGCTTCTAGGGTTGTTTCTCTCTCTCTCGCTCTCTCTCTCTCTCTCTCTCTCTCTCTCTCTCTCAGAGCTGTATAATCACATGTTAACTGGAAAATGCAGCCTCTTCTCCTCTGAACACCGCCGCCCCCTACCCTTCCATTCCGGGAGCGTGCCCTGCCCCCTCCCCTCCACCCCGCCTACACTGCACCATCCCACCGTCATTGTCCCTTAGGAGCGCCACAGGAGAGACCATTTGACCTCAGAGCACACCCCCATTTCCTCCCTTTTGAAAAGCGGTACAAGCCATAGAAAGTCTCACTCGGCCTCAAAGGAAACTGTACATCAATGCGCGACAGCCAGCCAAACCTTTTACAGAGAGTCAGAAAGAGGGAGAAAAATGAACGTCACACTGGCCGGGACGGACAGAGAGCAGCCGACTCGTATCCTAGCAACAGACGCCCACAGAACAGGAAGTAGCAAGTTCACAGTTGGACTGGTGGAATTCGGGGCAAACAGGGTAGGGCATACTGTCGAGGCAAAGGGGTATTTAGAAACTGTAGAGTCTGAGTACTTAGAGTGTGAAAATTCATAGTGTGAGTATTTAGAGTGTATTCAGGGTGTGAGTAGAGTGTATTTAGAGCAAGTATTTAGAACATTGGTATTTTGAGTCACCTTTGGTTGCCTGCAGTTACACCTCAAGTTCATTTTATGTGATTTGCTCTTAGAATCTGTGAATATGCAAGATTTTCCAATTTGGTCCTACAGGTACCTAATTTTCTCAGCATTCCTTACTGTTAAAACATTAATTCATTAATTCTAAAACATTAATTAATTAATTCATTCATTCATCTTGCAGGGTCATGGGGGTAACACCTATCGCAGCATAGAGCACAAGGTAGAAACCAACCATGGACAAGACATCAGTCCATCATAAGACACACACACACGCACACACAAAACACACATGCAGTTTTTAACCAAATGAGAGCATCCTAGTCAAAGGAGAAGTGGTTTGGAGGTGTTGTGGTGTCATTTAAAGGACTTTATGTGATGTTCTGGTGAGATGCACCACTGCAGGAATCAAAGAAATAAATGAAGCATGTGTGAGAAAAGCAGAACCAAAACAGTTAGTATGACAAAGTGCACTGGGCTGACCAGTAAGACTCAGTGGTATTGAGCACATGCCTGACATGCAGAACACCTAAAAGCTTAGCCACTGAGCCACTTTGTCAGATATACGACTTAATTAGAAACACTTTGTACACCTACATTTAAGAGTCTATAGTTCAACTGTTGGCATTACACAACATCTGACCACAAAGGTGTTCTTGGCTGGATGTGTTCAGTGACAGACTACTTTTAACCCAGCAGTGAAACTGACGTGTAAAAAATGCCATCAACACTATTGTGCTTGTTACACTAGTACCAGCTGAACACCCACAACCAACTTGGTAAAACATAAGGAACAAACAGGTTTCTCAGCCTTAGAAGGAATAGGCTTTATTTGTGGAGCTGTGGTAAACTCTATCACCTTCAAATTCAACCCTTGCAAAGAAACGAGTTCCAATTCCGTTTTCTGGATAACAACTGAAAGTTTGCTGAAAGTGCTTTCTCCTGCACCTCCATGCAGACTCTCCATAGACCCAGCAGAGCTTGATGAACATGAATCAAACAAAGGCAATGTTGCTTTAGCATCCAGTTGCACTGGATTTGCATCTGCACACAACTCCTCATCTACCCTTTCACCTAGAGTCACCCTTTCTGGATCTTACTGAACATTTCAAATGTTCTGGATAGTAGTATCTAATTTATTTCAACTAATTTATTTGCCCTTTTGTTGATAATTTGTTTCTTTACCAGCTGCCTGACAACAAGAATTTGGTAGTGAGCAGCTTTGGTGAAGGTGTGAAGGAAAGCCAATAAGAACCACATCACATTGCATATTCTCACATTTCATGTTCATTGCATGTTGCATGTTCTGGACATTTTTATTGGTCGCTGACCTTTCATTTACTCATGGCCATGTGAGTGTTTTTGGTTGCCATACCTTTAACTATTAACTGGGGGTGGGGTCAGAGTGGGGGTGGGGTCAGGCTGGGTCGGGGGAGGGCTATGAAAGGGTGCCCAGAAGGTGGAGGTCAGAGGATACTTGGAGGCACACTGTTTGGGCAAGTAGCTTTCACCGTGACAGCCAAGAGCATTTCTGTAAGGCGGAGAAGAAAGGGCCGCAGAACAGTTATATCCCAGTAGGATGGGAATTCTTTTCATCCAACATGTCCTCTGGGACATTTGCTCGTGGCAGGGTTGTTTTGGGGGCAACAGTGAGATTCTCTTAGATATATCCCTCCCTTGTTCTGATTCGTGTTGCATTCTTTCACTCTTATTTGCATTAATTAAAATTAATAAAAGACATTTATTTACTTTTGCACAGAAAATTCTCCAGTGTTGAATCAACACCGATTGCATTGAATGAACTCTTGCAGTATTTATTCAGGTCCAGCTGGAGTCATATAAACATAGTAGATGTTAACATTGGGGAGTTCTATGTGTTTGGACATGAAGCCCATAAAAGGGTCCTGTCTGTCATGTTAACTGCTAAATATATTAGCAAATAAAACAGTAAAAATAAAAAATGACACTAAAGAACATGTTCAGGTATTAAAAATCTCTTTAATGATGTATTGTAGGAAAGAAAGGAAAGAAAACACTGAACACTAGCATAAGTAAATCCAGCTGTAACTAATGATTTACTTTCTTTTAAGTTAGTAGACACACACACACACACACACACACACACACACACACACACACACACACACACAAACAACATTGCTTAAAAAAGTTACCTACCAGTGAGTTTTGCTCATGTACTGAGACAGTTTAAAATGACTGACAGCAACAAGCAGCCCAGACGGAAGTGCACTCTTCAGGCTATGAAACACACACACACATACACAGACAAACACACAAACATACACACGCACACACACACACACACACACACACAGTTGAAAGATTAACATCCTGACAGTAAATCAAGAGATCAGCACAACCCATGTGGTTCTCAGTTAACAAATGTAGCAATTTATCACTTCCTTATCTCTCTCCATTCTTCAGTCCCTCTCTCTCTCTCTCTCTCACTCTCTTTCACTCACACACACACACACACACACACACACACACAGACACACACACACACACACACTTCAGTTGATATTCTGGTGTGTCACCACATGACAAATGTAAGTAAAATTCAAAAAGCATACATGTAAATCCAAGACAACTATGAAAATTCAAGCACAACTTAAAAGAACCCTGTAGACACAAATATGTGCTACAGAACTACTGCTCTTTCTCAGATTACACAATTTTACCACAGGAAATGTTATTTTCCCAAATTACCATTCAAATTCCACCTCTGTATATGTATAAGACTGTACATTATATGAATAAAATGTAGTAAATATTATTATATATTACACTTGGACATGTCACTTTATGAAGCCTATGAATGAATCTCAAGACATCCACAGGTGGTGTATCAAGGCATGAGGAGATGTAATATCATTAATATTAACCTCCTTAAGGAGTAGCTCTCTTTCGCACAAAAAATGCAGCACATTCATAAAATATAGAGTCTCAAGCATGCACATGAATAAACATGGGATCAATATTTCATCACGAGAGCATGAGACCAAAACCAGACACAACAGCTGAGCAAAGCGAGAAAGAAAAGAGAGAGAGAGAGCGAGAGATCCATGTGTATCCATGTGTGTGTGAAACAGGATCCACTATGTGGTGCCAGAATGGTGGAACCACATGGCCCCTGTTTTTAACATTTATGTCTGAGCTTCTCTAACCTGCTCTGCACTTCTGAGGAAAAGCAGGGAAGCGACAGAGTGAGGGAGGAAGAGAGAGTGAGAGAGAGAAAGAGAGAGAGAAGGAGAAACAGTGCAGAGCATGGGATGGCAGCTTATCATGACAAGTGTCTGACGGCAACAAAACTGTCAGAAACCACATCACATGATCACAGAAGCCGCCGTTTGCTAAGACATGGCAGCAGCCTTGCTGAACCTTCAGTAAAGTCGCTGTCATGAAGGCTGAGAGTGCTTGATAGGAGGTGTGGGATCACACCCCTGAGACTTCAACATGTGTTGAGTAGCCTGAGGGGGAGGCAGCTACCCTTGAACCGGACGTGTCGCGAAGCCTGGCATGGATGGATGTTTGCACAGATCTCCTGATATTTGCGGGGTTGAGGAGACACAGGTTCAGGTTGCAGGCTAACTGCAAGGTCAGACCTCAGATTCTCTCTCAGGTATTTGCATTTATCCTTTCCCTTCTGCCACATTACACTTATTTGCTTTTTCTTTTTTTTAGTTTCTCTCTCTCTCTCTCTCTCTCTCTCTCTCTCTCTCTCTCTCTCTCTCTTTCTCTCTAATGAGTGTGTTTGTGTTGCTGTCCACAGCCCTGTTTGTAATTCATCTCTTAATGTAATACTTGGTCCCAGACACACACTCACTCACTTGCTCTCTCTCTCTCTCTCTCTCTCTCTCTCTCTCTCTCTCTAGAATATCAGAATGCCTCCTTGATGAATTCCTGACAATCAGATCACCAGAAAAGTGCATAACAGAAGAGAAATTAACAGAAAAATATTACTCATCTGGAAAGTAGTTGTAAATTAAGCAGTGTATGACTCAGTCTTGTTCCAGGATACGAATGAGATATTGTATGGATTGGTACATGAAGTCTCATTTAAGTGCTGAAGGTGTAATTAAAAAGGGAAGTGATGGTGATATTTGAGAGACCTGCAAAATTGAAATAGTGAAGTGAGGACATTAAGTGAAGACAAATTAACACTGCTTGAGTACTTCAACTGTTTTAAATTGAAAACTTAAAAATCATGGCTGAATCACCATTTACATGAAGGATGTCTCATTTCTGATAAGAACTAATGTTCCCAAGTGTTCTAATGTTCTAATGTGTTCTAATGAACTCTGGTGCTTGAAGTCTGTGTAAGTTGAAATGCTTCTTGCTTGCTTTTCATCAGCTGTCCAAAGCTGTTTGAAAAAGCACTAGGCCAGCCCTGGCTCTTTGGCAACAGAGATCAGCTTGGATCAAAAATTGCAAAGCTGGTTGAAAGGTCAGCTGACAAACTACTGCTCCATACTGCATAGTTTTACTGCAAGGAGCAAGGAACGCACATGCACACACATACACACAGGTGCATATACGCGCGCATGCACGCACACTCAGTGGAGATTATTCCTTCTCATCTATCGTCAGGGGGCTGATGAGGAAATCCTCATTTGTCATAATGGCTGACAGAGCGGAGAGCACAAGGGCTAAGTGACATTGACATGCACCCCACCTCTCTGTCCACCCCCACATCCACACACACACACACAAACACACACACACTCCTCTTACCTCCATGAGGAAATGTGGATTGTGGGGCAGAGGTGTTGTTCAATACCAATCTGAGACGGGTGTCCGAAGAGTTGTGGTCTAAATACCATTCTCAAAGTATTCCCAAAAGCAGACACGTGTCTATGAGACCTTTCATAAACCGAAAAAGCCATACACTGGAAGGCGTATTTAACTCATAGAGGGATGCTTTTACTTTTCCTCTTTTTCCACTTTTGCATTTGATAACAAAGATTTTCCCAGCATGTTGCAAAAGCTCAAGCCTGGCATATTGTGTGTATATTTGCTGTCTTTTCAAGACGAAGTGCTCCGGGCGGTGCTGTAAGCGTGTAAGCGCGTGGGTAGGGCCCTGGAGAGTGGGTAGTGGGGGGTGGAATGTGAGCTCCACATTCCTGGCCATGGGAGGACCAAAGGGGAATTGAATGACAGTGTAGGTCCGGCTTAGGCCCAGAACCTGCTCGATGTGAAGAGCCCTGGGGAGGCATGCAGGTGACCCTGACCCATTATAGCATTAAACAGCTTGTGAGGTGCTTAAGTGTGTGTGACTCTCCTTTGTAATATGTCATAGTTACCTGGAGATCACATTACCTACAGCCAGAAGAAGCAGGCAACAGATATTATAACCTAAAATAATTCCAGGTTGGATCTCCACCCCTGTCAGAGCAAATAGTCTCCATTATCCTGAGTAGAGGAAGGAGTCCCTCCCACCCCCAATGTCAGTTGAGCTGCATATTGTGTGAATTACAACACCAGTAAGGTACATGTGATAAACAACTTTTGATTTCACAAGCTAAATTGCAATATAAAGCTTTTTAAATTGATACAGTTAAATATTTTTGATGAAGTTATTGACTGCATTTGCTTTGCACAGCAGGACAGAACATCTATGTATTTGCCTGGATAAAGTGTATTAGGACAGTCTGGTGACAGTCTGTAGGCTGTTAGAGACATAACTAAGAGGCTGGATTTCTGTCTTGTGCAGTACACTGTGAAACAATACCACATATCTGTGTGTATCTTTGCACGCACATACACACACACACACACACACACACACACACACACACACACACACACACACACGCGCACACACACGGACACACATGCAAACGCGCACACACACATCTGCTCCACATTACCACAGATAAAGTGATTCAAAAGCATTTGAGAGGAATGAGGTGATCGTTTTCATCTTGGCATAATCGGTGGTTTCAGTTCTTCCACCTTCACATTTATAACACATACGCAATGCATGGCTCTACTTTAAATGAGAGTTTGTATCAGTGACATGAGATAGTCACACAGTATCTAAATCAGTTCATAGCCATTCCTCCATCTTTCCTCTTTAATGAAAAATTATCTACTGTCCAAGTCTTAGTCAGCCTGTTTGAGACATAAATTCACCACATCTTGGCAGGCCATGTCCGTCAACAGCTAGTGAAACTGATGTGTGTCAGATTGACTCACAGCTCATGATGAATACATGAAGCTACCATTCACTTAACGTTAGGGATATGAGGGTAGGGAGACAGTCCGTAGTTATGAGGAGCCTGTGTAGTGGTGATGGCCCTCCAGGTCCTCCAGTTTGTCCACAGCCAACTGAAATCTAATGGTGGTCTGAGAGGAGATGTGCCCAGACTGCTGTCCTAAGACCAGCTCGGCACACACTGGTTACATGCTGGGAGTCATTAATCAATGTCACTCTGCAACCCACCTCTGCAACTCTTTCCATCCATCTATCCATCCATACATCCATCCATCCATCCATCCCGCAGATGGCCCAGCAGATTGCAGTGGCCAAATGTCCTATGTCCCATTCTTTACTTCATGTCTACTTAGATCTTTAAGCAGATATTTTGTACAAATTGTACATATAATACATAGAGTTAAGATATGTGGTCTATCAGCCTTCTCTTTTTCCACTATTAATCTTATTTCAGTGTTCATCTCATGAACCTTAATAGAATATATTGCAGAATATAGTGCAAACTTTTCCATACCCATAAAGAAATGCAAAAAAAAAACCAACAACATAAAAATAACTAAGCAGAAACATGCTGCTGCATACATTACAAGTACAATTTTATGTCAAAAAACATTACACAACAGGCTTCTCAATACCTATAGATGTAAATTGCTTTGTTAACTTGCTAGGTGTAAGTCTCTGTGTGTGTGTCTGTGTGTGTGTGTGTGTGTGTGTGTGTGTGTGTGTGTGTGTGTGTGTGTGTGTGTGTGTGTGTGTGTGTGTGTGTGTGTGTGTATTTGTGTGATGTCTACTTTCTAAGTGATTGATGAGGGTCTACTTTGGGAGCTGATCCATCAGACCAATAGACAGTTCAGACAGGCCCCCATGCAGAGGCCTGAATTCCCACTGACCACCCCGAGAGAAGCAGCCCACATCACTGACAGGAAATGACCTCAGCGATGTCACCCTGTCAATTACTGTCACATCCATTATGAGTGGCCTTTATGACATGACATCAGATCTCCAGTCATAACAACAGATGCACTTCAGCCAGAATTGTTGCTGGCTGTATCAATGTTGGGACAGATGGTCAAACATCCAGGACAATGGAACTGGGTCAGTGAATATATATAGAATCTGCATCAGTGAGCCAATGGAAGTACAAGAGTACTTATTGTGTCTTAAGGTAGTTATGAGCTTTTTCCAAATTCATCTTTTTATGATCTATAGATCTATAAAGACAGCAAAGTCTCAAACAAAAACCAGACTGCTCCAACTTACAGAAAGTGAACCAGTGAAAGTTCTTCTAAAACGCTTGATAGCTGCTCTATATATGTTTAGGTTGGTGAGTGCAGATTACATGTTCTATTAATCTAAAATCACAGAGTGGCAAGTAGTGGTGAGGAGGACTTAAGTCAGTTTGGCGAGAGGAGTTTCAGATATGGTTTTTCTCAACAACTGCATTTACTAACTCAATTTTGCCATCCGTGTGGCAGATTTTGACACAGCTGGTCTCATAAGTCTTTCCCAAAATGTTTCACAGAAAGTCTTTATAGTTTTGCAATGTAGTTTAGTTTCATTAGTCAGTACATTTTGTTTTCTGTACAAGGTGGAAACATTTTCCAGTCTTCCTTTGTCCCAGCATTATTCTCCCAGGATCTTCCAGTGAGAGCTAAGCCAGTGATATCCAATGGGATTCATCTATTCCATCATTTCCTTACATATTCATCTCTTCCTTTCCCTCACTAATTCCATCATTTCTTCCTTTTCCTCCAACAAAACCCCTGGTCAGTGGGTTGTCTTGACCCCCCCACCCAATGTGTAGCTGTTATTACTGCAAGGGGCCTACTGTGCAGAAACAGTAACCCCCCCCCCCCCCCTTTCTGGATCTCCTTCCCTCTAATTGGATCGGCTTCAGGTGCTGTCACCCGCCATGCTGACAGGTCTGGATGGGATATTACAGAGGGTACATGCCCCCCCCCCCCAACTCTCCCCTGAGAATGTCCCCATGCGAGAGACATCATGCCAGTCAGGAGCCAGCTGATCACTTCCATATGCGCCTGGTCTGCAGATTGCATACACCAAGGTCGCCCCGCACATGTCCCTCACAGCCAGAGCCATCCTCCCTTGTGTTTGGGTTTCATTACTAGGATTATGAGGTATGTACAGTGTGTATTAACCAATGGAAACCTTATCTGTCCCCTTGTTCTCAATCTCTGGCTCCAGGGTACTCTTACAGGAAGCCATAGGCACTCCTGCTCCTGCTAAAACATCCATATTCTTAGAGCAAACAAATGCAGGGCCTTTCCTCCTGTTACATTTCAACACCCCTGACAACAAATAATCACCTCCAGGGTCCCCACCCCATATAAAAACAGCAATACACTGGGGATTCCCTGCTTGCCTAGAACGTACCGCACTTCATTTGAATGGAGTGTTGCATCTTGGACCAGAAGGCGGGAAGATTATCAGAGGAGATAGAGGAAATTCTCAACCTGGTATTCTTGGCAGAATACCAAGGTGACCTCTCTGATGCAGTGTAGAGGGACGAGGCTGCACCCTTACAGTGCCTCCCAGCACTCTCTGAATTCAGATAGAATGGCAATGGTAATTGATGAAAATGAAAATGTATCTTCTCAAGGTCCATGGGACCTCATGCTCCTGTAATTACAATACCCTGTGCATTGAACTCAAGCCTCATTGGCTTTCTTCCTCTCAAGCATCCTGATTTTTTTCCTAGTTAGTAAACTTAATCATCATTGAAATTTGTTTGTTGCAAAATCGGGAATTTGACCTGAATGGCATGTCCTAAGCCTTTATTGTTGCTGTCTTTGGGCAGAGTATGCTGAGATTACTGTTTGTCCTACACCATAGTGGCTAAATGTTCAGAAAAGTTTTCTGAAGGAAAGTATGGAAAATGAACATTTTTAAATCTAAATCAGCTCCAGAAAGTATGTTGCTTGGTGTCAAGATGTCAATTCAAATGTCAACATTAGCAGGCAGTCCTGCACCACTTTCTATTCACAAGTTACAATTAGCATCATATTTCATTTCATCTATAAATCAGCCAAGCACTGAACAGTTTCATTACATCGTAAATTAAGGTAGATGAAAAAGGAAAAAAATGATAGCTAGATGAAAAAGCTATTTCTAATCCAAACTTAGTCTTTTTTGCACATGCTGACTATTTTGTACTTTAAGGTTTCAGAGCACAGACATAGCCATGGACAGAGAAACTAACCCATAGTTTCAAGGTAGCTGTTTTGATGTATTACTTACCTGTATTACTTACTGGTATAAAGGGATATAATTGCTCTACCCGTTCTATGAAATAGACCTTTGTTTTGTGCTCTTGTACCAACATCCATTTGTAAAGTGTTTTGATTTGTAGAAATGTCCATTGCAAAGACATAATTTTTTTCCTAGCCAGCGGAATATCCACTTCTGACCTGATATGACATAATCCTCAAAATCTAAAAAGATCACATTAACACACAAACTTATTATTTAAATTAAGTTAAAGTTATTTTTAATTAGATTTCTAAGATGTTACATTTACATTTTGGGGCATAAAACATTGTTTCACCCTGCTTTTAAAACAAGTGGAGGGGCTACCAATTCACTCAAATCACAACATCTAAAGATTCCATGGGTCTTTAACCCATGACCCTGCCACAGTCCAATGATCTGGCAGCAGCCTTTACAGTGAGGAGCTAGCGTATCTGGACGCCGCTCAAGGTGCTATAACATCTCTCAACCCAGCAGAGGATTAGGTTTCACAGGAACTCATTAGCGAGAACCTTCCACTGCCAAGAAGTAAAGTAGTTGGGCTTGATGCTGAGGCCAAAAGGGACCTTAATGGGAAACATCCACTTTATGCCAGAGCACTCACCAATGCTAATTGGTCTGTTTTGAAACCATTATCTTGTGCAACACCGCAAGTAAGAAGGTACAGGGAGAGAGCAAGTGGTCACAACAGGAACATCGGCGTTGATTTCTGACAGAGATGAGGAGGTGAGAGTGTCTTTCACATGGTGATGGATGGACACAGGACAGATGGTGAAATAGGGAGGGAACGAAAGGGAACAAAAGAATTAAAATGATATCAAAAAATTATAGAAAAAGGTAATAGGTAACAGAATGTTTTCTGAACACAAACCTGTGAGTTGGCCAGTAAGTATTTTAAACATCAATTTCTCTGCTCTCCTAGCATCATTTAGCATTTTGAAAGATCTGTGAGTAAACATGGCAGGTTGAAATGAGTGCCTTGGGAATAAAAAAAGAATACAGTGAAATGCATGTGGCCCAATTGAAGGCATGTAAATGAATCCAGCACATAATTCTCTCAGCGTCTCAAACTGAAGTAATGACGCAGCAAAGGGAGAGAACAGAGGCCTGGGAGGTATAGCGCAAAGGCCAAATCCCATCCATGAAGATCAGAACCGTTTGCATGATGTCATTCTCCTGAGTCCTGTCACCTTGTGAAATTTCATGAGCCAGGAAAACTGCATTAGTCTCTTACTCCACAACAAGCTGCAGCTCCATAGCCATGTCTCTGAGCCCAGCTCTTCTCCCCAGGTGTGAGGCAGACGGATGGAGGAATCCATGTCTTCATCTGGTTCTTATCCTGTTATTAGCCATTAGTGTTGGACAAAAGCCCTAACACTTATTCTGTGATCTGCTGCTGATCCAGCACCAAAGCACAGGCCATATGAAGTTAAGGAGTAAATCCCACCGAGTTTGTCCACAGCACAATGAGAATGTGTGTGGAGGGGTCTGTGTGTAGAGGGGCCTATGTGTGGAGGTGCCTGTGTGTAGATGGGCCTGTGTGTGGAGGGGCCTGTGTGTGGAGGGGCCTGCTTTTCACTTGCGGCACTTAGGACAACAGATAAGAGACAAGGATGTTTCTAGTAGTCCAGAAGATTGGATGTCATCATGGAAACCTTATTTGATCATCTCTCCAAATGAAAATGCCACTCGGAGTACCTTGAGGAAACCCAAGGTGATGTAATTCAGAATTAAAGAGAACGGGTGCAGAATTAAAGAGAGAGGGTGCACCAATCAAACTGAAGTATAACTGTATTGGTCTGGTAATCCCAGCAGCAGCAGCAGAAGAAAAAGAAGAAGAAGAAATGTTAAATGTTAAATGACAGTTACTTGAGGGTTGGAACTGATAGAGCCATCTGACAGCATTTTGGACAGAGGAGAGCACATCTGTTGTTCATTTCTACCATGACAAGGTCCAAGCTATATTTATTTTGGCCTGCTAAAATCGTTGCCTCAGTTATATTTCATTTTGCTTAAATGACTTTTGAGATCTAATACAATTGTAGAATGTAAATGAAAAAGAGAGCAGCCACAATGCTCAAACTAAAACTGCATTACAAAAACATTCAGAATTTAATTTAAGAAGTGAATGCAGAGTCACCTTGACACAAAATTAAGAACATACTATTTTTCAAAGTAAGGATGCTATGAACGAAATCAAACAGAATCCACTTACTCAACAGCAGAGAGAGGATTTTGCTCATAAAAATGAATGAATGAATAAGTGAATGAATAAATGAGAAGTGAATTTGCAGGGTGAGTGTGCAGTGTGCAATGTGAATGTATAGTAGTTAATCAAAACACAAGCAAACTGATAGTTGTGTGTTTACACTGTCACATTTACTCAGAAGTAGACAAGGTTTCCCTGTTTTGTGGACCTGTCTGTGTGCATTAACGGAAACAGTGTTGACTGCCCTGCACCACTGCAGTGCGTCAGAAGGCTTCCGTGACCTCAGTGGGTTTGGAAGCTGTGGGCTAGTGCCGCAAGGAGTCACTTCACACAGGGTTTAACCTAAGCTGGAGCCACAAGAAGGGGACCCGGCACCAGCTCAGCCACGGACAGTAATTGAGTTAGCATCCCAGTAATAGTCTGCTGGTTGCCACCACACTGTTGCCAGGCACTCAGTCTGCACTACAACAACGCTAGTATGGAAAAAAAGGGGGAAGGGTCTTTTCTCAGTCCCTTTGGAAAGTCAAGATGTTCAGCCAATCAACACATTCAGACCCTACCACCACTACCTCATCTGTTGCAAGATTGTGCAATAAATTTATTAATACGCATAGGCACATATTACTCTAAATGCAACTGTAATACCAGCTAAGACTGTTTTGTATATGATGTACAGCTCCAGAATGACGCTGACTTTCCCAAAGCGATTAACCATTCTTTGACTACAGCTCGTCCCACACCTTAACACAAAACACATTTCTGTATGAATACCTGTGGCACCTAGGTGAGCACAGTCAGGGCCAAACATGTAAAAACAGAGTTATATTCTCATATAGTCCATTTTATATTTAAATGAATCTGTCCTCAAATACCTGTTTTGTCTCTTTACATTCACACATTATTGGTTCCTACGTTTAGTCTTCGGTTCTTATTCCTTGCCAAAGATATTATCTGCATCTGTAACTAATTTCCTTGTGTTTCTTTCTTTGGTCTTTATCCTTATTCTAACATAGAAGGCACAAGCATGGGCTTCTGGAAGCTTCCAAAGACTTTATTGACTATGTCATGCCTTTGTGTCCAATGTGACAATGTGATACTTCCCATAATCCCTCTGTGCTTACAAGGTACTAATGAAATTACTGTGTTAGCTCCTTGCCAGGGAAAGCAGAGGCCCACTACAAGAACAATCAGGAAAATACATTTCTTTTGAGTTCTCTCCCTTCTGTAGGCTCAAGAGCATATACATGGAGATGAGTGCCTGTTCAAAAAAACAAAGACATAAACATTAGCAAAGTGTTGTAAAGTAGTGGAAAGAATTGGTGTCCCTCACCAGAGGATCTGGATCTCCACAGCTTAGGGACTGAATCTGTCCCACCCAAAAAATAGGTTCCATATTTCAGTATAACTTCTAATTTCAGGGTGAGTTTCAAGGACTGTGTATTTGCATGTGTCTCTTACACAAGCGAGTGCATATATAGCAGGGCCACTTGCATTAGCTGTCATATTTTCCCTTTTCAGAGAAAACAACTCTTTTCTGCAGGGCAGCAGAGGTAGGAGCAGAGTGTACCTTTTGAACAGGTCCTGTCTGGTGCAACACTTCCAAACCATGATGTTGCCATCATCGCCTGGCAGTTCACCCATATCTCCTCAGAGCCCATTTTCCCAGCATGCCCCGGCGAGCGCCTGCCACTGGGCTCTTGATTGAAGACAAAAACTCATTAAGGTTGAGCAAGCAAGGGGCCGCTTTTATGACAGGGAATTGAGGGAAGATGACAGGCCGAATCAGTCCAATGGTTCCCCACTGCCACTGCCATTGGGTCTGCTGGGGTGAACCCCTGCTGCCATGTCTGACTAATGCCTGGTCCTAGTAGGCACTTGGACTGAGCTACTCGTGGACATAGGGCTTGAGCAATTGGCAGTTTTCTCCACCACAGGACCTGGGGAGCAGAACTGAAATCCAGAGCCCAGCCAGTTCTTTCCACCACCATAAGTCAAGAAAGAGGATTTGAAGATCCAGTTGATCAGCAGAGGAACCAAACCACACAGAGATGCATTGTTCTCCAATCTGGCATGCCATGAAGCTTAAATTGAGGTCTGGGTGAAAGGAGCTATGTGTCACTGGAGATTATTTGCTTCTGATGTCTAATGGAAGAATTCTGAACTGTAAAGTTTTGATGGAACCATTGGGTGCCTATAAGGATATGAAATAAACAGGTGGATTTCAATCTACATCAGCAGTCTATGGATATGATGCCATGTTCTTTTATAGAGAAACACACTCTTGCTCTTTGCTGATTGTTGCAGCACATGATCAACACCTACTTGAAAGTTATCTGTGCTTTTTTTGTCAATAACAGGGTATTACATTTCGCGGACACGCTTATCCAAAATTATTTACATATTTATCAGTATGGCAGTGTGTGCTCCCTTGGAACTGAACTCAACTGACCTTGTGTTGCTACAGGACCACTGATTGGATGCTTCATTCAACACAAAATATCCTTATTTAGAGTCAATATGTGAAATCAAAAGAACACTTGAACAAGGTCAGCTGGAAGTGGCTAAACTGATCAGGAAAAATCATGTAAATCAAAAAAAATCATAAGTTCTGCCTTGGAGAAAATAATGTAATATGTTAGTGATGGTAAGTGCCTCTCTCTGTCTCTCTGTTTGGCAGGAATGACAACCTGCTAATAACAATCATCATGTTAACATTATTGCAAAAATCACCACTTCTGTAATATTTTACATTTTATAAAATGCATCAGGACAAATGGACCTTCACAGAAACATGGAAATTCCCATATGTCCACCCACTGGGGTTGATGGTAGCCTGACCAGCAATTGGAAAATTCATGTACAGTATACATAGGTGGATGGTTAGATCCAGACATTGCATATGGGCCTTTCCCATGTGTACTGCCAGCCTAGTGCACATGGTGTGAAAACTAGGACTGTAAGTTTCTGGGAATGACTCCAAATCCAAAGTTTCTCATGCCTTGATTCTCACATCTGGCTGTAAAAGAAGGGCAATAGCTAGGATGGTGACGTAGGCGATAGCAAGGATGGTGATATACTTTATAAATAGGATGGTGACGTAGGCAATAGATAGGATGGCGAGGTATTTGATAGATAGGATGGTGATATAGGCAATGGCTAGGATGGTGAGTATGTAATATGTAGGATGGTGAGGAATTTGATAGATAGGAAGGTGACATAGGCCACTGACAGGATGGTGAAGAACTGCAGTATTCTGTGGCCCGCAAACCTGCAGAACTACAGAACCACACTACTTCGTAGCCACTGTAGGCTGTGTATGAATGGACAAGGAGAATTTTGACTTTTGCTTCCAGTTATTGCCAGAATTACTTTAATTGTCTTTATGAAATGCACCAGAGCTCCTCATCAGTACACTTCTTTCAGAGGAGACAGTGGTTTTCACAAACTTCATTTGGTTGATTGTGAACTTAAGTAGCCCCTTTCAGACCAGTTCCTAAAGGGTGGGTGTTTAAAAACAGATGGAAGCATGTTTCCCTCAAAGTCACTTTGAAAATACCTTTGGACACCTCCACACACATGAACCCTGAGCATCAGTGGTTAGCTCCACTCCAACACACTGATGCTGGGTCACAATCACAGCACTAGCAGGCCTGCCTGGCCCAATCATGGTGTGGCTATGCTGGTTAGGACTCTGAGTTTGGGGCTATCCCCTCTGCCCATCTCCATTGCACTGGTTGTGACAGACATCCTCACATCCCATGAAGCTACAAAAGCCTTTTGCTGTGCTGATGCAGGCATGGCCACTGGAAATACAGCCACCACACTGACATGTCCGTCACCCATTCCCCGAGCACGCGGCCAGCTCGTTCCACTGTCTGAATCCATTGCGTGAAGGATAATGAGTACATACTTTGCAGGATTCAGCTTGGTATTCATGACCGTGCAGATGTGTTGAGCATGTTGAGCAAGAATTCTCCTACCACAATTCCACAAGTCATCAAAAGCATCAATGTGAATGTGAAACCAATACCAGGCTAGTTGATTCTTCATAACTGAAACTGAACTTCTATTAACCTTAAAGTCTTGCAACAACTATTATATTGTTAATTGTTAACTATTTTGTTAAATGTGCATTTGGTACAGTATTCACATAAATGAATTATATACATCTGAATTATATACATCTTTAATACTTTCTAAAGAAAACAGCTTTTTTTAGGAGAATGTGTCTCCCAGTGTTGAAATGAAACCTACACATCTGGATGCAGGCAAAGTGAGAGAATGTTAATTTAATACAATACTTCTTGCAAATGTAGATAAAGTATCTAAATATAGACATGCTTTTACTATATTGATCACTGAAACTGACAGTGCAAAACCTTCAATGTGTGCTAAACTCAGCAAAGTCTATGATTTGTGGAGGTGAGCCAAAAGCCCCTAGAGTGGTGGAGAAAGACAGAAACCAGAAATAGAGACAGACAGACAGAAACAGAGAATGAGGCAGACAAACTGAAAGGGACAGAGGGGAAAAGAGAGAGAGATGAACCTACAGTGGCAAAACGATGATGGATAAAGCAAAGCCAAGACCTCAACCAGCCTGAGTCCAATTCCCCAAGCCCAGTGTAACATGCCATACCCACGACTCCAGCTACTCTGGCCTTCAGTCTGATGAGAAGCTGCAGAAAGCTGGCACTTCACTTCAGGGCCGAGCAGATGTGACGGGTGGATCACACTTCAGCGGCACTTGGTCGTTGGGTTGCGGCAGCCCAGTCCATCCCAGGAGAGAGGTCCTCACTTGGGAGATCAGCCAAAAGAGAAGCCAGCCAAAACCACACTGCTGCTCACTCTTTTTCACAGCAAAAGAGAAATGGGCATGGAAATCACACAGGCAGCTGTTCCTCTGGAATGGAGAGAGCAGCGACGCAAATGAGAGAAAGGGGGAGAGAAACAAGAGAGAAAGACATTATTTTAGGGAAATATCACATAGGTCTCATGCATTTCTTTTATAAGATCAGTGCCAGCATACTTGACATCTCAGCGGAAAAGAGATTTGGTGGATGAGCAAGCAAGTAGTTTGGGACAAACGATGGGTGAGTTGTGCAAGCACCTGTCTCAAAGTGATATAGGATAGATCAAACCTTGCTTTACAGAATGGCTTTCCATGTCTTGGGTTCCAGGGTGGCTCATATGGTTTCCATACTAACATCTCATGCAGTGAAGTACTTCCTTCATCCTTTCCACAGGTGAAGTTGAGCCAAGCTTATGTACAAATCAGAAGAGCATTTAAAATCTTCAGTCTCCACTATGGCAATAGTTTCCAACCTTCTTTTTCTTTTTAGCTCTTACTAAAACAGTGAGCACAACATGGAGAACCAAATATGCACAAACCGAATTGTTCTGCCCTCAGATGTGTCATGTATACTTGCAGACTCGCTTGAAAATACACCAGTATTTTGAAAATCAACATTTGCAATCTGACTTTTGTATTTGGCATGTCACTTTACCACATATAGATAGACTTTGTGGCTTTACCAGAGACGTCGTGTACAGAATACACAAAATATGGTTTCTGATTTCGCTCAACAGAGCTTCGTCGCTTTTTCTGAATGAGGGACTAATCTGTGGACGAGACGAGTTATCATTCCTCTTCCAGTGTGTTTATTTCTGTGTGGCAGAGCATGACTTCTCACTCATTTTCTCCCTCTCTCCATCTCCACAGTCAGAATGAAAGGAAGGGGAGATCTGCTTCGTCATGCTCCAAGACAAGCAAAATCAAGCAAAGTAACAGGAGCACGCTTATCTAAACTACCACCGCCTGTGTCTCTGAAGTTGGGAGCCTACCTTGGAGGAGTCGTTCAGAAGTGCTAGGCCACATGATTCAAATCTTCAAGTCTACCACCCTCAATTTAGATAACATTTTATGCCAAATGTAGTGTATATCTAGGCCTTCCGATTCCAGGTTCCAATTAAGACAAAAGACTCATCATTTGCTTTTATACTCACAAAACCACTAATATATCCTGGAAAGAGAGAGGCTTAGTGTTAAAGCAGATGCATTCAACTCCATACATACCTACACACATGTATGGACAGTCCAGGGCAGCCGGTTGTAGAAGCAGATGGCAGTGTAACATCAGTCTGTGTGAGATAGCATCTGTGAATGTCTCAGCTGTGTTTTGACTCCTCTCTTAACTACTGGTTCATTTTTGCATACTGCACACTAGACTTCCTCACTGGGTTGGCTTGGCCAGTGTGGCACCCTACATAGCTGTTACAAAGTATACACACAACCAGTCCTTAAGATGCTTATCTTTGATATGTGTGTGGGGAGGGCCAGGGAAAGTGTGTGTAAAAAAGGCCAATGTTACTGACCTTGCAATGGAAGAAAAAAGGTAACCTTTGTTGACATACAGTATGAAATCCTGGTTCTATACTCTATTTCTCTTTCTCTCTCAGTTGCACTTTTTTCTTTCTGTCTCACTTGCACACACAAATACAGACTTTTTAGATACCACCAATCACCACAAGGGAGCTCTTAACAGGTAAAATGGCTTCATATTACCCAGTAAACAGTGTACTGTAGCATACAGCCATAAAAACCTCAACAACTTACAGCTTGGCTCCACTTGTGGACTCACCCACAGATCCTGCTTGCTCATGTTTCACTTCACGCTCACAGCGTGAATCTATCCAGAACTTCATTCTGCTTCTATACAACAACACTCCAAGACATGCTAACATGCATAGCTTCAGCAGTTTTCCAGAGTCATCTCCAGAACAGGCCTTTGGAGCACAGGGATTATGGTAGTATAAGGCTGCACAAAACTGCATATTGTCCTCTATGCCTTCATTTTAGATTAGTAATTAACATTCAGAATTATTTTGCCATTCTTATTGTCCTTCTTGGTTTGCGTCACTCAGAACGACTGGAAATTGGTGGATTATGTAATTTGAAGCAAGAGAACTGTGCAGATCAGACATATTGGATCTTAGGCACACACACACACACACACACACACACACACACACACACACACACACACACACACAGCTATGACCTCCAAATACAGATAAATTTCCCATAAAAACTAAAGAGATAACAAAGATTCACATATAACAAACCTTTAGTGTAATCAATTAAAGGGATATGCAGAACCTAGCATTTAAAAAGTCCAAGATACAGGTAAAAACAAGATACCTGTAAAATATATGAGGACTTATTAACCTTTTTAGTGCTAATGGATCCCCAGGGCTGTGAAGATGCATGGCAGTAGCACATAGCGGATTAATAAATGAGATACAAGCAGGCTTGGGCCATTTAACAGTAAGTATCTCATGAATTATTAGTATTTTTAATGTTTTTGTTTTGAATGCTTAAGTTGGCCAATAGTTCACTGAAAACACAAAAGGTTGGTTGTTATGTTTACCGGATGTTTATGAAATGTAATGGTGGCAGATATGTTAGCAAACCTTGAAGGAAATTTACATAAATCTACTGATGACAGCTCACCACAACAGAGACCAGCTTCTTTGTCAAACTCAATATAATCTCACGGGGTTTATCGACAACAGGAGCTTCGTGCTACACATAAGTTGTTTCGGAACACAATTAAACCCTCATGATTGCGACGGACTACAATGGACAAATGAAAAATATAAGGCTGGGCTTGCAAGTTGGCATGCTCTCAGGGTGGTTACATTGATGTGGATGGCATCTCAGAGGGTTCAGTAGACACCAAGGCGCTGGTTCAGTCATCCTCCACCTTCCCACAGTAATGGAACACCATCAGAGATGTCAGCTGTGCCAAAAGCCAGTTCTCATTAACCACCATGCATATGTTAGGAGGCCAATTCTGAATGGATCCCAATGGTCCACTGCACTCTACCACAGTGTTTGTCACATAAAACCACTCGTTTAGCAGCAGAGTTTCCACCAAAGTGAAATCATTACCATTTTATGGGATACTAGAGTGAGGTGCCATTAGCTAGACTCTTGTCATCCCCTTCTACTCCTCCTTCTCATTTTACTTGATCTACATGCTTGAAATGTACTGGTATGGTGGAAATGCTCACAGATTTTCACACTTTACAAAGGAAATTTCTTATTTTACATGATGAATCTTCTCCATCTGATTAGCACCAGCCAAGTACTACTTGTCTTTTTGTGTTCAGACACCCAAATTTTGGTAATTTGATTACAAACTGTCAACATTTAAATTGGAACTATATGTAATAGGACATTAACAATTTATGTTCAGGGAATCATGCAAGGCCTTACATAAATTTGCCTGGAGTTTCACTGGTTATTAAATTTTTCTATTTTGGATAGGCACTATTTTATTTTAGGCACTATTTCTATTGTATGAAAGGCGTACCCAAAAAACCCCACAAAAGTAAAATAATAGGGTACCTGGGCATAGTTGAAAACAGGCCAGACGGAAGAAAAAGCATGCCTTATGTGCAAATAAATAGTATCATTTTGCCCATGCAATAAATTCTTTAATTAACTCCATGTGATTTTTCTACGCTCAGTCTTTAAAAAAAGGCCCCTGCTCTGATTACTGAAAGAGCCAATCAGAGAGCAAGGCCACTGCTCTGATTAATCAAAGAGCCAATCAGAGAGGCAGGTGAAGCAAAAGATAACTGGCAAACTCAACCAGCTGCTAGGAGGGGTGACATGAGCTCTGACTGCCACAAATAGTGGCTAATCCTATCCAATGGCCTGACATAGCCTGCCGTTCTCTTTGAAGCTCTGACACTATCCTGGCAGAGACAGATGCCAGAGACTGCTGGTGCCGATTGTCCACCTCCCTAGGTACAACAATCATGGCCCCTGGGAGATATAACATGACTCAGCTAGAAAAAATGCCATTGTTCAACAACTGGTTAGAGCAAGACTAAAAGAACTGAAAGAAATGCATTAGAAACCCTGTTCGGTGCATACTGCAAGTTACAGAAGCAGCTTATAGTGTTGGAGATGGTACAACTCCAGTTTGACCAGAAACAAGCTGCCTTATCTGGTACATCAGAGCATGCTAAGCATGGTGTTCTGGCTGCTATGCTCTCCTTAATTAAGTTTGTCTGCCCTGGCTAACCCAAAGAAATCCAAGAGGACTTCTTTCTGCAAGGTCTTATACCAGACAAGCTGCAACAGCAAGTTAGTGTGACGCCTCTGACCACATTGAGCCAGGCTATATTCCCAATGTTGGAAACTTCCAAATGTTGCGGTGGTGGAGTTTAAAGCTCACCTTCAGAGACATCCACTTCACTGTGGCTTAGTGAAATTCAGGACTGTGGGGTTGGAACTTGGTAACTCATGAAGGCTTACTGTGTTTGAACCATATAGGGAGAGGGACAGTTCCCTTCTTTAACAAATTGATGATTTGCTGAGGCTGGTGAGATAGCAAAGAGATCCACCAATAAGAAGCAACGGGTAGCATGGTGTGAGGAAGTCTCCATCCCAAGTGGAGGCAGCGGTCCTGCAGTGCCCCGCCAGTAAGAACACCAACAGACCCTCTGTGGGACAAGACCTTAAAAGTGAGGCTAAGAAGCAGCAGGGGCAGTTGTTCTTTCATTTTATTTTAAGGATCGACTGGGTTTTGTGCTTTGACAATAGTCCAGAGATGCGAGCAGGGAGAGAGACCGAAATGGGACGATTCTTGCCCCAGTGTTCCAGATTTATCTCTACTGAGTTCAATAAGTTCTGCCAGCCCTGTGCTGGTATTTGGTCCAGTATAGAGCACTAAGGATGAGCACCTGTCTTCTGCATTTCCCCCTGATTAATTCCTTACTTCCTGTGAATCACAGACTTACACAGACTTAGGTAATGAAACACCACAATTGGTGGGAAGGTATAACAAGTTCCAACCACCATGGAAAAAACAATGATATAAAACCACCATTTTCTTCTTTATTTCATTCATGAAATCCCCATCCCTACACTACGATATATTATAAGAGTTACAAAGTTCATTCAAGAACTATTCTACCTCAGACACATCACTGCCATCGTCAGGGAGGTTAAATAGAGAAGGGAAAACCACAAGAATTAGGCCAGTTTGCTCCCAACCAGGTAAAGCTCCAGTAGACACAAGAGGACAAGACAATGGAGGGCCTTGTTTGGCAGTAATGTGACACTCTTGTTCCGGGGCAGGAAGTTCATGTTGATTTCGAAATGGAGAATCAAAACCCACAAATGGGCGCAGAAATGGGGAAACGCTCACCTGGCTCCATGTTGTCTCGCCGATGCTGACACATGATGGATGTGCTGTAAGGGCATGTTTAATTGCATATTACCATAAGCGTGTATAAAATGTACATCCAGGTACTCAAGACTGGTCAATACCAAAACCAGACACAGAAATACACGTTATTTTCTGCATATATGTTGTAGTGAAGGGTTAGTGATTTTAAGGTACTGAAAGATTAGGGACTTTAAGATACTGAAGGGTTAGGGACTTTAAGGCAGACATGTTCATTCATAGCTGTTTTGTATGTTTGGTATGTTTTAATGCTCTCTCTTCCTGTCTCTCCCTGAGTAGTATATGCTGAGATTAAAATTGGGTTGGAAAGAGAACCAGAATTGGCGACAGGTGTCTACATTTTGGCTCCCTTCCAGTGAACCAGAACCAACCACTTGATTTTGTGTGAAACTGGTTCTGTTGCTGCCAGAAAGGTCATTGATCTTTCCCTGTCTTTCTCTCTCTCTCTCTCTCTCTCTCTCTCTCTCTCTCTCTCTCTCTCTCTCTTTCTCTCTCTTTCTCGCTCTCTACTCATGATGCCTCTAATTTAAATGTCTTTCTTCTACCTTTCTCCCTTTGTTCTGCCTTTGCTTTCTCTAAATTTACCCTAACTGAGCAGTGTTCCTGCATGTGGCCAAACTGAGAGCTCCGTGATGCTCACCCCTGCCCCCAGTTTTATGAGCTTGGCTCAAACAAACGCTGAACAATTTATGCATGTTGCCAGCTCTGGGCACTAGGGAGAGTTGAGGTCTGAGCACACTTCCCCTGTGTGTTCACCATTAAGGCTCCTGGGCTTTTTATTAGTTTATGTCGCTTGCTGTTGAGATGGAGGGTCAAAAGCTAAGCTTACTCTAAGTATATTACTTTAACTTCAAGCCAACTTATTTACTAAACTCAATGTGGTTAAATATTTAACCAGATAAAGCAAACCAAGTCACTAAAAGATGAAAATATAGATTAGTATTTTCCTCAAATAAATCAGTTTCAGGAATCCTTTTTAATCAAACATCAGTATCTCATGTCACTTTGCAGGCTGATTGATTTGTATATCTTCTTCTGTCTCTGACTTTCTTTTAGCAAGTGCAGGTTTTGAAAAGTAGTGGCATTGAATTACATTATGTACATGCTATCACAGACTTAGCTGAGCTTATGCTGAGGTATCTGTCAATGTGTAACCAATATATCCAGCATTCCATCACCACATACTTCCTGCTACCCTTACAGTAATTAGATACCAATAAAACGAAATGTTATGTTACACCAATAAAACAAAATGTTAAGCAAATTTATACTATGGGCTGTGTGCACAATACCTTTCTATGCTGCACTCAAGTGTTGAAATAAAAGCCTCACAAAATGTCCTGGATATCAGTGATGAAATACTTAATGAAAAGCCAAACAGAAGAAAGGACAGACACAATTATTAACTAAACAATTCCGATAAGGATATGCCACAGCTGCTCCTATCGTTTAGAGGTGCCCTCACTGTGTTGTCAGGTGAATATCTGTGGTCGATGGAGAGGGTATGACGAGGCAGCGTGAGCTGCTGCTCCTGGATCTAGCAGGCAGCACTTTAGCTGGCACTGTAAAGACAGAAAGTTTATTAACCAGAAACCTGCAAATGCTACAGCAACCAGAACACACTGCGTTAGATGATGGTAATGGGTGCTGGTTCAATTCCAAGCTGGAAATATGTGGGAGGAGAGTATGTGTGTGTGTGTGTGTGTGTGTGTGTGTGTGTTAGTTAGGAGGGTTGTGAGGTTACTGCTTAGTGGTAAAAAGTTTGCAGAATGCACCTGAGTTTGTTAGAGGTATACAAGCAACATATGAATTTCACATTATGTACCCTTCTTTAAACCTTGGTGTTGCTCTTGCTACTGGTTAAATGAATGTTAGGGGGTTTTTTTTATCTTTGCTTTGACTCGGGTTATGCTGTAATCTCTGCTCAGAGCCAGGGCTTTGCACCATGATGCTTATCTGAAACCACCATATCCAGGGTAACTATCACTGTGGTCACAATAAACAAAGTCACACACACACAAAAACCCTTTTAAATTGGCATTGCCATCTGAACACATTATGATATTACACTACATTAACTACTACTACAACTTATAAGACTAGTGCTACTAACATTTAGTAACTGTTTCAGCTTTTACTGTTAAACAGCTTTAATGATCTGAGCATTCATGACCCTAATTTAACAAATAATACAGGGCAACTTACAGACTGGTCTAAACAGGTCTGGTTGTTAAGAAAAATATCTCCACATCCTCCTTGTCTGCCAGAAAAGAGCTCAGTCCTAAATCCCATCTGGCCCTCTGAGTCGGAATGGTCTTCCTACCAGTCAGTCAGAACAGAGCATCGTTATCGGCCCGAGAGTGATGATGTCATCTGATCATAGAGGCTGTTTATTTTTATAGGTGTTTGCTTTCTATGACTGCTCCAGCAGTGAATTATATACATTTGAACCAAGAGACACACACAGAGATAAGTCAAGAGTCATCACATCCCAATCTATGACATCATTGTTTAAGTGTTTATAGGTGCTTATGCTTATAGGAGGGTTTTTTGGATAAAGAAGAGAGGGTAGGAAGGTGAGAGATTTGGAGCAACTAAGACAGAATGTGAAGTCTTTTACCAAAGCCATAACCATGATAAGACCACACACATATACACGCATACGCACACATGTACGCATGCATGCGCACGCAGACATGGAGGCACACGTACACGCACACACACAGGCACAATTCTGTCTGTCACAAGGCAGCACAAATCCAGGGCAGTTTGACTAGGACTTACCTCCATACTTCCCTCATTAAAGCAGGAACAAGGAAATGGTGAAGTTACACACTGTAATCGCACGAGAGCTCAGCAAAACCACACTCCAAACACTCTAACCCAGGCAACCTGCTAATTGTGCCACAACTCACAGCCACAAAACCTGTTTTACACAGTGACTTTAAAACTGTCTATTTCAAGAAATGTTCAAGAAACATCAACAACCGCTAGATCTGCCTAGCATATGAAATGGAATGGAACTGGCCTATAGGTAAGACATCCTAGAGGGATAAAAGCCAGTAAGAAAGATGGTGAAGCTTGCTGGGGTGAGGGATATAGTTCATCCTGATGGATGAGTCACTGTGGTAATGCAGACTTGACGTCAGTGAGTCTGGCTGTGTTCAAACTCAGTAGGTACTAATTAACCAGAATGGTGGTGGAGAGAAAAAATATGCAAGAAACCCTATTATGTACTCCAACTACTGCTTTATCATAATTTACATATTTCTGCACACACACGCACACACACGCGTGCACACACAAACACACATACACACACACACACACACACACACACACACACACACACTCTACTTTCTCTCTTTCTCTCCCTCTCTCTTTCTGTTTCTCTCTCTCCCTCAAACACACACACACACACACACACACACACACACACTCAGCTGCATCGAGGTGTGTCGTTCCCTCCCACCTCTGGCAGAAGCTTTAATTATTCCCAGCTACACCTTCTCTCATTCAGTCTCTTGCTGTCAAAACACACAAACAGACAGACAGACAGACACACACACACACACAAACACACACACACACACACACACACACACACACACACACACACACACACACACCAGCTGTGCAACCTCAGCCTCTGAAAGTTCAAAGCTCACTTTTTGAGGTCACATGTTACATGCACATGTGTGCATTCTGACAGTACTTTCATAGCTAACCCCAAAATTAACCTTTAACTCCTGCTTCTCTCAAGAAGCCCACAAAACATCGGACTGAATCATCATCCATGACCATTCCTAACTTCTTCCATGTCCAAGAAGGCAGATTTCTGAAAGCCTTTATCAGAAAGACCACAAATCCTCTTTCACAAATATCTTTCCAAATTTCCCCAATATTCAGACTACCTGATTTGCCTCCCTTTGAAATGACAGATGAAACATAATTAGATAATAAATGAGATACATCATCTTATTGGTGTAAAAGATAGAGGCACTATTAAATGACTCATAATATATACTACATAATATGTACTTTTGTTACCCAAATTTCATGTTTAGGTACAATGTTTCACATGCAACCAAACTGAAATAGGAAACAATGAGATAATAATATCACAGGGCTATGCTAACTTCTGATACAGTTAATTCCCAGTACTTTTACAGAAAACAAACAGTAGGACAATAATACATTAGGTAGAAATGAGTGGGAAGGGATTTTACCTGTTCTATTAGCAACTTCTCACCAAAACGAACTGAGCTGGGATGGCAGTAGCCTTTAGGTTCATAACTACTAAAGACTCGTTCAAAGTGCTTTTTAATAAGGGCCATGTTGCAAAGCAAAGTAAAGCAGAGTAAAAGGACAATCAGGACAATTTCAGGGGGTTTCTGTGATCCAAGAGCCATTGGTTTACCGGGCTGAGTTACAGCGCAGTGGGACAGACAAAGCTGTCTTTGAACAGAATGGAGAAGAAAAGATTACCAAGAGGAAAAAAAACCCTGAATCTTCATTATTGTAATCAGGGCCTCTTCAGTGACAGACAAATAGGGCTAGAAAAACCAGAACGAAGTCCAACCACACCGCTCCACTGTTTCTTCACGTTTCGTCATGTTTCAGTGTTGTGTACAGATGAATTCTTTCTACTTTACTTTTTTTTTTTTCATTCAGTTATTTATTTATTTTTACGGATTGTGTTTTGACACGCTCCGCTGCCTCTGACGGAAAAAACACCTCGGCGGTGGGAGGCTGGAGCGGATGGATTATGGGATTTGCAGAGGGAGTCACTCCGAGCCCGAGTAACCGGAGCCCGCGCTGGACTGACAAAGCTGAAATTGCGGAGGAGTACACGCTAAATGCTGGAAAATGAGGGAGGATCGTAACACTATCTCCCTACATCCAAATGGCTCGTAATCCCGTGCATGTGCAGCACACTAACGGGATACTCCGGCTTCTAAGCCGCCTTGGCATTTCCCGCCTGATCTCTGGCAAGGAACTTTGAGTCGAATGCAATTGAGTTTACAATCCTAAATTAATTTAGGGACACAGGAACCATGTAATGGGCAAATAGGTTAGTCTCCATAGGTTAGTTTGTATACGTTTAAGACATAAGTTGCTAGGTAAGTGTTTTAGAGAAAAAGTACCAAGTCACACTGTGCAGACTAAACATCAGCTCTCTGATGCAAGTCGAGAGAAGCTATGAATTTGAGCGGTTCTCCTGCATCTGGAGGCCTAAATCCAAATTTCAATATCAGCATGCATTTGTATATCTGACTGCACTGCTAATGTATCAACAGACACATACAAGACACTGTCCTGGAGTCAGTATAAATATCCACATTTTTATACTGAACCAGGGTAATGAACGCACTCCCACCAAACCTAATAAAACTGGACCTGCCCCTACACACAGACTACACGGGTCTCCAACACAGAACAGATATGGTGCAAAACCTACGGTCCACTCACAGACCACCACGCTCTGTCGGTTGTCAAAGGCTGAAGTAACTGAAAAAAACATGGTCACTCTCGACCAGGCCACAAGACGGAACATCTGTCTAAACGTGTTTTTCCAGGTTTGAGACCCAGAAGATGAACGAGAGTGGTAAAGATGCATTTGTCATAATTTCCCGCTGCCAGTAGCAAACATAGCACTGGGCTCATATATGGCAGTTAATGGCATCTGGAGCGAGGTTCTAAAGCCCTGGGTGGCAGCCAAACTTCTATCGAAAAGGTGAGAATGTCTGCACTGTCCAATATTGATTTATATCTGCACGGGTTTATGTGTGTGCAGTACAAACTTCATGTGAGTGTAGAGGGGGAGAAAAGCATGCATGTGTGTGTGTGTGTGTGTGTGTGTGTGTGTGTGTGGGAGAGAGAGTGAGAGAGAGAGAGAGAGAGAGAGAGAGAGAGAGAGAGAGAGTGTGCGATGAATGTATGGTAGAAGCAGGATATCTGTTTAGTGTTTAGGGACTGGTGTGTTGACTTCTTCTCCAACTCATTCGTTACCACATGACAGTTCCACATCATGCTAAATGGCCTGTGTCCATCACTTTGAGAGTATATACATTTAAACGTGTGTGTGTGTGTGTGTGTGTGTGTATGTGTGTGAAAAAGAGACAGAGGGATACACAGAGAGAGTGACAGAGAGAGAGAGAGAGAGAGAGAGAAGGTTTGTCACTACTGCAACTAAAAGGCACTCTCCTGCATTCAGTCCATGGTAACATGGTCATACAGCATTTGTGTGTGTGTGTGTGTGTGTGTGTGTGTGTGTGTGTGTGTGTGTGTGTGTTTGCATTTGTGTGTGTATGTATGTGGGCAGCTGTGATAACATGGTCATACAGCATTTGTGTGCAGGTTTGTAACGTTGGGGTGTGACTGTGTATGTGCTCTCTCTCACTGTGCTCTCTATTTGTGTGTGTGTGTGAGTGTGTGTGCGTGTGTGCGCGCGCGCGTGTGTGTGTGTGTGTGTGTGTGTGTGTGTGTGTGCACGTGTGTGTGTGCGTGTGCATGCATATGTGTGTATGCAAGATGGCTTTGCAACACATGATTTATAAACGGTCAGCACTCCCTCCAAACACCACACCAAACCCAGCAGTAATATGGCTGTGAAAAAGTGCGGTCAGTGCTCATAACTTTTTCCACCATGTGAACTTTTGTTTGTTTGAGGCTGTCGTTATAATACATGTTCATGGCTTGTTTTTATTTGGAAAATTTCTCTGGATATTCTCTCATGTCAGGGTAGAAGAGCTGTTGCAATGAACTAGCTTTTCCGTTCTCTGTCATTTTCAACAAAATTCACAATAACTGAAGGATGAGTCAATTGTATTAATCGGTTCAATTTGCCTGACAAGTTGATGCAAATCCTATGGACAGACAGTAACGTGTGGAACTCAGAGCTCCCGTTCTCAGCGGACAGAGCAGGCACTGGCATTAGGCCTGGCGGCTTGTGTAAAATGTGAGCAAGGCAAAGTAGAGACACATGCGACACCAACAAGGACCTGCTTCTGTTCTAGCACACCAAAGACTGAGCAGCGCCTTCCCTCGCTCTCTCTCTCTATCATTTTCTCTCTCATTTCTGTCCTTTCTTTCTTTCACCTCAGTTTTGCCAGTTAATTTGGCTGCACATTAATTACAGATGGATTTACCAAAACACAGCATGAGGGAGGAAGCGAAGGCCAGTCTATTCTGTTACAGAGAAAAAAATACGAGAAAGACTGAGAGAGAGAGAAATACACACACACATGCACACGTATGCACACGCACACACACGCAGAATCTAATCTAATGATCACTTTTGTTTAGTTCAGATTAATGCATAGGGACTGAGAAAACAGCGCACACGTACGCACACGCACACACACGCAGAATCTAATCTAATGATCACTTTTGTTTAGTTCAGATTAATGCATAGGGACTGAGAAAACAGCAACCTTGTCTGTCTTTCTTTTCTGTTCTGTTTGTCTCTTTCTTAGGTTCTGGCTCCAGCCTTCTTTGATGAAACACTGGGATCCTGCCTCCCTGCACTGACATCACTGCAGCACAATGCGCCATGGGAGAAGACGACAGCAATAGAATTAAGGAACAAATAAGAGAGGGATATGCAAATGAGAAGGGAGGTGATGATGGCATGAATTGAATTAAAGTTATTTGATTAGAGTGGAGCTATTGTACTTTTTTTTTCTGAAGCAGGCCAGCCTAAATTGAGTGGAATGAGTGGGATATGAGCACTTGTAACATGATGAAAGGTCTTGTAGGGTTGAACTGTGTCATAATAGCTCATCAAAAACAGAGCAAGAGAGCTAGAAATGCACTAGCTAAATGCACTGGGCTGTGACACACACACACTTACACACACACTTGCACACACACACACACACACAAACCCTGGACAAGTTGTCCCTGGCAACCCAGCATCCCAAAAAAGAAAAAAAAGAGTGTAAGCAAGAGGGGGTGACCATGACGTCATTGGACTGGGTGCTTTAGAATGGATGGGTGTATGTGTGTGTGTGTGTGTGTGTGTGTGTGTGTGTGTGTGTGTGTGTGTGTGTGTGTGTGTGTGTTTGTGTGTATGTGTGAAGAGGAGCGGGGAATCAGCAATCAGATCCTACTCAAATGATGTCACCTTTTGTTGCTCATCACCGCTCAGTTCTCTTGAGCCAGCATGAATTGAGATCAGAGGAGAGAAAGTGCCGGCATTACAAAGTGAACAGGAGCCGGAGACTAGAGCAAACCGCACAAGCTAAAAAGATGTTGACCCACTCAGCATAACCCTCCCCAACCAGATCAGCTCACTGGCCCTTCTGAACACTTCACTATGGCCTCCATCTTTACAGTGGAGAATGACAGTTCAGAAAGACAGTCACAGAAGATAAACTCAGCACTGAGAAGCTTTCCGGATTGCGACACAAACAGCTGTCACTGCTGTGAGACTCTTTAATTCCTACTGGATGGTTTGGCTGGGATACATTTGAGGAAAGAGGACAAACTAAACACAAAGAAGCGGAAAACCAGAAACCAGCATGTCTAACACAGCTGAGCCTGTTAGAGACGAGCACTTGCCCTCCCTACCTCCTCAACTCCTCCCACTCTCCCCCACAAAGCCCACCCTGTCAATCTTATCACCCCCTACTGAGGCTCAATTTTCAGTAGGGAAACATAAACTGAGGCCCTCTGACATAAGACAAACCAAGACACACACACACACACACACCAGTCTATACCGAAAGATGTTGCAAGCCAGTTGCCACTGTAGACCGTATATGCGTCTCAGGTTGCCAGATTGTGGGGGAAAGGCTCTGAGCTTCTGGGTGGGCTCTGGATGACTCCGCTGTTTGCCCAAAAGAATAGATACACACACAGAGGTGCTGCTGCCTATATATTACATCATTTAATCAGTTGAATCCTCTGGGTGTAGTGTTCTGAAGTGCACCTCCGTCCATGCAAGAGCCAAACCCTGAGCTTGGTGATTTCACTGGGCCAGTCTGAAATAGACTGAACGTCCAGTCCCGTCCAGACAGGTCAGCATCTTGTGCTGTCCCCACAGCCCCTGTGGGCACTCAGCCTGGGCCTGCAGCAGTTCCAGCAGCTCTGGAGCAGTGATGGAGTTATAGAGTTCCAACAAGGTCATGAAATTATACTGAAGATGACCATTGCCCACCAGAGAAGATACATAGGTTGACTTAAGCACTGTGTGCATGTGTGTGTGTGTGTGTGTGTGTGTGTGTGTGTGTGTGTGTGTGTGTGTGTGTGTGTGTAGCCAGAGCTGCAGAGTTGTATAGTCATCTGGACTCCAGTGTAGCCGGGAGCCCCGTGCTTGAGAAGAAGTTACAGCAAAGATGAAGGCAAACAAACACAAACCAGATGGAGGGAAGGTGTGTGTATGTGTGTGTGTGAGACAGAGGGAGACAGAGAGAGAGAGAGAGAGAGAGAGAGAGAGAGAGAGAGAGAGAGGGAGAGAGAGAGAGAGAGAAAGTGAAAGTTTGTCACTACTGCAACTAAAAGGCAGTCTCCTGCATTCAGTCCAAGAGCAGTGTGTCTGACAAAAGTTTGAAAGCTAAGGACAGAGAACACACTCTTCAGAAAGGTTCATCTCAATCAAATGAAAAGTTATAGATCTTTGGGGTTGGACATGGAGAAACCCACTTGATTGGGAGTAGAGCTTGTACTTTGAAACCACAGCCTTGGCAAGATGATTCAGGAATGTGTTATGATGATGACCCCAAAGCAGGAACAGTGAGAAACTGAGATACATCCATATTAACAGTATCTCCAGCTTCTAGTGTGTGTGTGTGTGTGTGTGTGTGTGTGTGTGTGTCTGTGTCTGTGTGTGTCTCTGTGTGCGCATGTGCTGTGCTTAACTCTTTTACTTAGGTTACAGTTTAAAAGGTGTATTTTATCTACAGAATATATAGGTCAATGCAAAAATGTCAAAGACTAGAATCCAAGGGGATGCATGTGTGCTAAAAAATAAGTATTGTCAAGTATTGTCAAAGTGTATCTTCTGTAGACAGATGTTATCTACAATGCCTGCACTAGATAGACCACGCTGTGGAATCAGTGCACATCTGAATTAGGTTGCCTAGTGTAGGTCTTTTAAACCTTTAGTAAAATGGTCACTTAAGTGAGCAATGTGCCCTGCTTGGCTTCCTTTATCATGTTAACTGCAACCTTTAAGAGTGTATTGAGCTCAGCTAGCACAGAGGCAGAAGAAGATACACAAGCACTTCTTACATTACTGTAGCACACTGCTAACCAGCCAGAATCTTGCACTCTCACAGTTCTCATCTTCTCTCTCTCTCTCTCTCTCTCTCTCTCTCTCTCTCTCTCTCTCTCTCTCTCTCTCTCTCTCTCTTCCTTTCCCACAGGCCCAGTGGGCGTGAACCAGCTAAGCCATCCAACCTATGACATCATGGCTAGTCGGCCTTATTTTCAGCGTTGCCAGGGCGACATGTCTATCAGCAGCGAGGTGGCGGTGGCCGTGTGGATGAAAGAACGGATTAGTGCGTCCAGCGAAAGAGGCCGTGAGACTAGCATGGTGAGCTGTCCTTTCTCTCGCTGTCCACCCTCCACCACCTCCGCCTCCATCTTGGATCGGCACTTGGCCACAGTCTCCTTCGCTCCGCCCATCTCCATCTCACCCTCTTCCTGTCCTTCATCCTGGTCGTCCCCTTCTTCCACTCATCGATGAGGCTAAGCTGGAACAAATGTCTGCTTGAGCTAGGATAATACATCTAAGCATGCACGGACGTGTGCTTTTTGAACATGATATCTTCTTTCTGGGTAAGATGTTTGAGCCTGAAGATAACATCAGGACCCAGCCTCTAAAGAGGATGTATACCCCTTGGAGACACATACCCCAGTTATTAGAGCTGGTCCACCAGCATACACCTTTAAGCATTGCAGTCTTGGCCCTTGCTGACCCCACTCTTGGAGAGCAGAATTCCAAACCTAATCTGACACTACCTTGATTTAAATCAAATGGCATAACAATCTCAGCAAAGATGGCTATATGCTGTTCACACATAATTATAGAAACTTGTAGGATTTTGTTTGGAAAATGTTCACTTATCTATTAAAATTTCTCAACAATGTGCACAAGTAATGGAAATATAACATTGATTTGATTCAAAGTATTAAAAAAAAAAATCAGGAATAAGTATTTAAACTAGAATAACATTCAAAACTTCAAAACACACGAATGTGTCAGTCATCACATTTGCTCCAAGCAGACCTCTGTGGCAAAAATGTGATTTGATCCAATTTGTTTGACCTTATCCATTGGAACACCTCTCAAATGGCCAACCTCACTCCCACCTTCCATAATCTGCCCTTCCCCTCCTACAGGACAATTGACTCAAGCTGCCCCTCTCACCCACCTGCACCACGAGTTCCTCCTGTGCTTGAGCCCCCAAGTTGTGGCCAAGCTGGGCCTTGGAAGACCTCTGGCCAGGAGGGCAAAAGAGCTCAGGCTTCTCAGGAGTGGCTGCAGGTGCGCTAGAGTCAGTGCCACAGGTGACGGGGAGTATCAGGAGAGTTCGGCTGCTGGGACCAGCTAAGTTGATCGTTGGGTTCAGTGGGGCTACTAAGATACTGTTATACTTCAGAGATTGAGCCTACACTTTGGGATCCCAATCTTCTCTTGGTTTGTTGCTGAGTATACCACACTATGTAGTTATGTATTATTTTGGTTAGCAATTATTAGCATTAACAAGAGCCAGAGGGATTATGTGTATATATATATATATATATATATATATATATATATATATATATATATATATATATATATATATGTATATATATATATATATATATATATAATAGTAAGATACAATAATATCAAGATTTTATTGTTTGCTCCCATGACAACAGGATGCAGCCAGCTGATGTCAGCCTCAGCAAACATGTAATCCACGACAAAGCTAAAACACACTAACCAATTTTAGTGCTGTTCTCAGATCAGTGAGGGTAAAACACTTGACATCTACTTCGGCTACCTCGAGAGTGACCAGGCATCTGGTTTTAGGGCAGTGTGGTTTTTCAGTTCCCTGTGTACAGAAAGCCTGGATAGACACCTATTTTTTCATCCTTTTTAGTGTATAACTGTTGCAAAAATGTCAAAGCAAATACCTTTTATTTCATTGGTTTAACAGATCACGTCTTACCTCACGTGCAGGCTAATTACAGAAAGTCCATGTTTGTTTGCAATGCTGTGAAAATATAAAAAGGAAAAACAATTTCAGTTTTTCTAGGTCAAACTGATCAACTTCCTCTGGCTGTCTGGACAGCAGAGTCCCTTGCAGTCTTCAAATGCAGACTGAAGACCCATCTATCTGTGGAATATTTAGAATGACCACTTGATCCTGCACCTATGAAATTCATACTACTGTTGGGTATCTGAAACTCTAGGATGTATAGTTTGATAGTTTGTTTTTGCACTTATCGTCTAATATAGAGCCTATACATGTTTCACACTTCTAGGCATCAGCATTGATTCCTGTATTTCAACAGCATTCTAGTTCAATTGTATCTTGAACTATAACCTACTGTACTGGCTAGGATACATTCTATGAGTAAATGACAAGGCACTTTTGTAAGCCGCTCTGGATAAGAGTGTAAATGTAAATGTAAAAATAAATGTAGCTGGCTAAAGTACTTTTCAGTTGTCAGTAGTCACATGCACACAAAAACACACACATAAACACACACACACACACACACACACACACACACACACACACACACACACACACACACACACACACACACACAGTTGCAGAGCAGATCACAAATTCTTCCACAAACATGTCTTACCTAACCTCTGGCTCTCTAGTGAGTTGCTCTTTCTATGTTCTTACATCACCCTTGTACTAGAGACAACAGAATCCTTTTGTAGCAGGAAAAATAAACAACAGAATCTAGTATGAATCTAGCGCCAAAAAGAAGCATGGCTCCGTTCCTACTTGAAGGTCAGTTTTTATTTATGGGCAGATTTCTATGCCCAGGTGCCAGGCCTTTTAGGCAGTTTAGGCAGCCGGTCTTATCATTCTGCACCTCACCAGCCCAGTGTTGGACAGCCCACCAGCCGCCGAAACCAGCAGGCAACAGCTAGTGCTCGTGGCTTATCTGTAATTTTATCAGTTGGCATGTTAATGTTTGGGAACCAGTTTGAGTTTGCTTTGCTGGAATAAAACCGGAATCCACTCAAGATTACCTTAAATTAAATAAACTCTTCTATGAACCCATTTAAATAGATTTCTCCTGATACACGGTGTTGAGTCATAAACAGGAACAACAATTCATTCTACTCGTATGTCAGCATTACTGCTGTTAAGCTACAACTCTCATGACTCACGTGCCCTGTTTGTTCCAAAGTGAACACAGGTGACAGAGATTGCTCATCGTTGGTTATGTAGCATTGCCTCATTATTATTGTTGTAACCACATTAACTAACCATATGCAAATATATCCATGTAAAACAGCTATGCATCTCCCTTTGCTTGTAAGAAATTTTGGGTAACTGTGTTCACCTATGCTGTATCTTGACTAACAGAAGGAACACATGCGTAGTAAGAAATCTAGCTGCTTAACTACAGCACTTCTGGTTTCCTGTTTCCTAATTCTCCAAGATTCACTCATAAGACCACAGAAAATGGCTGCTAAAGTAGGGTTACGTCTTTACCATGTTTGTTGTGTCTGATATCAGATCTGATCCTAAGTTGCCATAGCCACAGATGTTTTGTTATATGTTGCTTTGCACTGGATGGGCAAACAAATCAGTCGGTCATTAGAAATTAACCTTAGTATGGAAGCTTACAAAAGCAGTTCCTCAAACAACAGAAACTCAAACATCTTAATGCAGCAGGTTTCCTTGAGATCTCGACTCCTCTCTGAGAACCTTAACTTTCTATGGTGGCCGATACTGAGTGGTACCGGCACTTTGGTGTATCCCTATATCACAGCGTTTACTCTGAACTGGCTTGAAGCAGACAGGTTTAGTGTAGCCTTAAGGGGCTGAGCAGGTCCTCTGGCACCTTGATCCTTTTCCTCCTTCCTACTGTCTGATAGAAGGCAGACATGTTGGCCGCAAGGCTTAGCTTTGCACTTGGCTAGAGTAGGAGCAGCAGCCGGCTGCCCGCAAAACTGCCAACTGGCCTGGTAGGCGGCAGTACCCATCAGCCGTGGGTGGGCCAGCTTACAGGAGGGAGGGCCAGGCGTTAACCCCTCCCACTTGGTGCCAGATACGTACCTCTCAGCATGGTAACTCTTCGCACAACGGGGGGAGGGGTTTTCAGAGGTAAATGCCGATGGAGTCGATGAAGGAAGACCCCAAGCGCCCCTGATGTCAAATAAAGCTGATAAGGAACCATGAGCCCTAGTGGCTGGATGATGCAAAAATGCATTTTTTCCCAACATGGGCTAAGAATATGTACAACTTCACTTTAGCCACTAACATGTATAGTTCATATAGTTCAAAACCTGCCATTTGCTAAAGCTACAAACCTTTTAAATCTTCTCACAATGTTGAAGAGATCCGATTCTTCTCTTTCTTTCTAGACAGTTGATGTCCTCTATGAGGTTAGCACCTCCAGTGTTTTCTTGTCCTGGTTTCCTTCCAGTGATCCGATAAACAGTTTTGGCTTCCAGCCACCAATGGGCAGTGTTCCCTTAACACCCAAACAGATTTCACACCCCTCTCTGTCTTTATGTCAATGACAGACAAGCTGCTCTATCACTCTGAGCCACTAATTGCCACTAATTTACACATGCCGCCACAGACAAGAGAAATGCATGGAATTCCATTTAACTAAATGTACTACACTAAAACGGTGCATTCCCTTTGGCAGTGAGCCAATGGTATTCTCTCTCACATTGTTTTGTTTCTTTTTTAATTGTTTTTATGCAAATACATTATATGAAAACAGGAAACATAAAACAAAAGTCACAGCATTTTTCACTCATTTGCATTGGCAGAAAACACAAACACACACACACACACACACATATATATATATATATATATATATATATATATATATATATATATATATATATATATATATAGAGAGAGAGAGAGAGAGAGAGAGAGAGAGAGAGAGAGAGAGACATATATAAGGAAAGCACTGGTTATTTTCTGTGGCAGAACAATGGCTAGTTCATTTTGCATGTGAACATCTAGGAAGGTGGCTAATAGCTCAAACTCACAATGAGATGATAGCTATTAGCTTGGTCACACACTGTGCAAACTTCCTCTGGTGAAAGTGTTTTATCGGACGTGATGTACAATCAGTGATGATCCGTGCAGAGAAACAGAGCTGGAGGAATCGCTGCTTTTGTTCACTTGGGACAATTTAATCTGCTGTCCAAACTGCATTGGATATTTGGATGGAAGTACAGCTGTCTTGGTTTTGATCTCGCATAATCTGCTGGCACATCCCTCTCTTCCTGCTTCAGCTCCAGCAGAAGCTACATGCATATAATTGGGGAAATGAGCGAAGTGCTCCCCGATGTGTGTGTGTGTGTGTGTTTGTGGAAAGAGCTGGCAGGCGTGCACAGAGAGAGGCTATCTCTGCTCATGGTTAGTGGGGTAGTCAGTTGGAGAGAGGCAGGAGGGGGATGGGGAGTGGGGGTCTCTCTGGGAGTCTTTCGCAATTAGTAACTATTCCACACATCTGGAAACATGTCACAGGGGAATTATCTCCTGCTTCTGGGAATGAACCACGCAAGACAACCACATGCATTTTCCAAACAGTGCACACACACATACACACAAAATACACATGCAAACTTTCTTGTTCCCTAAAGTACATGGACACTGACATATATTTAATGTACACACACACACACACACACACACATTTTAAAATCATAAAAATGTGTTGTCATCATGTTTATGGTATTAGATGTGGTAGGTCCAAAGCCTTAAAGTATTTTCATTAAGTGTTTTCTCCTCGACACCCAAGTTCTGGATTGTATCACAAATGAATCACAAATGACTCAGCACAGGAAATAACCAGCATCATGTTGAGTGACTGCAAGAGGGTCATGGCACAGCTGAAGACGGCAAACTGAAGCCACAACGGGGAGAAAATTAAAGGCATCACAGCCAGAAACTAGAGAGGCGGAAAAGCGGGAGTGGACAGAAGGAAATGGCACGACATGCTCCTGCTGGGCTGAGGACTGCCCTCCCCCCCGGTCTGCAGCAGCTATGATGGAGCACAGTAAGAGGTTTAAAGGAGAATGTTAGTATGACACTTCCTGAATTTGTTGCTCCTCCAGCACCTGCATCATGGCCATCCGTCATCTGGAGGATTTACCGCAATGGTGGGCTGAACTCATCAAACATCTCAGAGGGCACAACTGATGCAAGATCAGGACCATCGCACTGACAGGGGTTCGGTTGGGGGTAGGACAGGGTGGAAGTGTGAAGTGCAGGGTTATGATGCACAGCAGGAGACAAGTGTTTCTGACACACAACTACCTTCCAGCTCACTATTTCTATACTCCAGATCCTGAAAGGCAGGATTAACAAACCTGAACAAATCATACTCTCGCCATGCACATAAACAGAAGCGCCAGGCTCTGAGATCACTTTGGGATGCAGGGCTGTGATTGGCCAGTCCTGGTTTAATAATTCAACTCCCACCACAAACTCTCTCTCTCTTCAACGTCCCACCAGAGAGCATTTACATGCAAGTTGTTTAATCTCACACTTCTTTAACAAACAAGCATGGAAATGCACTCGCATGTGAACAGATGCATGTGTGCAGATATTTATGGACAAAACACAGTGTGTCCCCAAGTGTGCACTTTAATCAGCACGGACACATACAAATTTGCTCACTTCTCCTGTATCTCTCGCAAGCGCACATCTGCAACACATCACATCTGGGCCACAATAGAAATGTGTACAATAGCTGTCAAAAGTGAAACACCTGAGTCACAGTTCTTTCATTCTCAAATCTTTATTACCTGAAGTTTCTATACTCAGTATTACAATTATGACATGTAGGGGGAAAATCTTTTTACAAAATTGTAACTCATCTCTCAGTTTCAATTCCAAATCAGAGCTTGTTCATGCACTCCAATGTCAAGTCCTCCCAGCTACCTTGAAGGAGGATCACTGACATTACCATTGCAACAGCCGGCACAAGTCTCAGGCCACAAGGGGACAGAAGCAAAAAGCCTCACCCCTCTCAGCAGCTGCCAATTCAGGCCAGAAGAATGTGTCACCCATCAAACCCGGAGCACGTCCCCACCCCCTGCGCATCTGGCCGTGTGGGAACCGAGTTATAGAGCAAGCGTGGAAGGACCTACTTTCAGTTAGAGCTTGCCCTTGGACACTGAACCAAAAGCAGTTGTGCCTAGCTGAGTCTTTAGCTTGTTCGTTGTTTCAAGCCGGTCTCAGGTCAGTGGAATGAGACAGACTCCACCTCAGCTGGATAAAAAAGAAAGAAAAGGAGGGGCTGGCCATTTTTCCAGCTGTGCTTTTTTATTTGGTTCGTTGCCCTAGTGGTTGCAGAGCCTGGCTGGATTATGGCCCGGCTCTGGGAGCCAGTGAGCGTCTCGGAGCGTCCCGGAGTGTCCCGGAGTGGTCGAGCAGCACTCTGGGCATCTGGATCCAATCGAGAGTGTTTGTTGTTGGGAATTGAATTCAAATTAGAAAAAAAAAAAGTTTAATATTTAATATGACACCAGATTGGGGTGGGGGGATTGGGGCAGCGGTTGGTTTAATATCTTTTGGCCCAAGATTCCTGCAGGCATAGACTGTGGAAATATGGACACACACCCATCCACATGAATGAGGACACACACACACACACACACACACACACACATGCAAGATGACAGGCTTGCAGAGAAGTAGAATGCATTAAAAACAAGCGATGTGATCCTGGAATACAGCTGGGCCTAGATACGCTCACATCCTTTGGTGCATCTCATGCGACTCAGTGTAAACTGCAGGTTCGGCTGATGCGTTTGCGCACTCTCTCTTACTAAACGGCAAAACCACTTTCTAACTGGACTGCTACACCGCAGTTATCACTTGTACACTATACTTTTGTCTCACTGAGATACACAGCCACAGTCCGAGCACACAACATACTTAGACAACATGGGTGTGTTCTCGAGAAGAAGGCTCTCGCACTCTAAAGTCAGCAGAAGTTAGCTGTCTCCTAAGGTACTTTATTCTAACCAAGTTTAAAGGCAGCATCATAGTTGTCTTGCTTGGCGAAGGCAACCTTCACTTTTGGGTTTGATGAAGTGCTGCATTTATTGCATTTAAGTCCGTAGTTAAATTTAGACGGCCAGCATTGTTATATGATGCTAAATTAGCTAGTTAGCTTAAATAGCGCGCTAGTGCAAGTAAGAGCTGATATGCCACTCACCTTACATATATGTATATGTACAAATTACACTAGCAATAAGCTAACGTTAGCTTTTTTATTCCAGCCAATAAGGAGTGGAGTCAGTTCTTAGGAGGATAATCAAATAAACCTGCCCCCACCTCCGTCCTGCAACATCAGCTCATCTGGATTTAAAGAGAGCCCTCAGGAACCCATGAAAAATGAAATTCAATTAGGACATGATTGAGGACAGGCGAGACAGCTCTGTTGCCAGACCTCTCCAGTGCTCTCTCAGCTGAAGGGTCGCCGCTCCATCACCAGCTGTGCTGTTTGACTTGGAGTGGGAATCTCGACCGTCGAGCCTTGTGCAGAACTCAGAGGTCTGGAGGGCCGATGTTAATGTAACAATACTGAGCGTGGATTCACTGGTTTTTCCTTAGATTTGATGGCCGTACCTTGACAGGTGTCACTTAAAGTCAGTGATGCAAAAGAAAGAGATTGGCATGACTGTTCCATGTGTGAAAGTGGCTGGGTCTCCACTCTGTGGCTTGATTTAGTGCCAAAATCTTACATTGTCAATACACAACTGCCACACTGTTGTAAAAAGTGTGTTACCATTAAGACTTTTTTGAATGCACTACTTCTGAATGCACTACTCAGAAAGTAATGCATTCAAACTCCACCTATTTTCATTACAGTCTGGGCACCAGTAGAATAGTCAGCAAGAAACTCCACAATCCACTAAGCTAGAAATGATGAAAATTTTTGTATCTATTCCTAATAAGTGCACAAAGGAAGCGAGGCCTTGCAGGAGAACATGCAGTTACATTTACATAAAGCATTAAGGACCTTGGACAGACAAGAGTGTGTTTTTACTGACCAAATGCAACCTGTGGAACCATGTTGGTCCAAGCCCACAGGGCTAGCTTATTCAGCTGGATGGATTTCGCCAGCATGGTGACTCACCTGCTTTGGGATCAGTTTGTTCTCAACAGCGAATTTTGGCAGACTGAGTTTTAGAACAAAATCTGATGGTTTGGTGTGCTGCCAGTTGTACCCGATAAATCCTGGAAAATTTAGAGGAATCCAGATATTAGGCTATAAGGGACCAAAAGCCACACTTAGTGTTGTGGCAGTACTGGTTTCTTTGATGTTGAAGTTTTTTCAATGTGTCTCTGGCTTATTATATTTGCTTGGCATGTTCAAATTTTATAGGTATTATAAAGAAACACGTGTATATGGTTTACGACAAGCATATAGCAACAGATCTGGTTTATGAATAAGTTTGTGTGTCTGTGGATAGTAACGTGTGTATGTGTGTGTGCAAAGGAGACCTATTTAAATATGTGCACTGAAATTGCACAAAGCATACACACAAACACACACAGAGCTGTGCTATATTTCATTTGCTTACACTGTGATGTCTGGACTTTGATATGATTAATCTTGACTGGTGGTCCGGTGGCTCTCCCTGACTATGAGGTGCCACACAGAGCTTACCTCACAGTCTGACCACAGCACTCGCTCCACCCCAACCGCTCCAACTCCACCCGTTCAATCCCCAACCACTCTCTCCCCGATCAGGACCATGTTGCATAATTTCATTAGCAGGAGCTGTGAAATCTACCCGAGCTCACCAGGTGTCTCAGCACGGGCCATTTTACTGGAGATCTTTCTCCCTTTAAAAACCAAGAGGGGGAATGGGATAGTGAGAGTGAGAGAGGGTGAGAGAGAGAGTGAGAGAATGACGCAGAGTGGTGGGTTAGGGTCAAATCCCTTCATGGTGTGAGTAATTCATATCTGCAGTGTCCTCTGTCTGCTTGCTCCTGTGAGCGATCTCCCCGAAAGCAACTATTAAGATGACCTTCTCTTCAGTCCTCTCCCCTTTGTAATGTGGCAGGTTCGCTTGACAGCACACACAGTTGGCCGCTAGGACCTATGCCCATTTGGAAGCAACTGCCGGTGAAGTTTCACGCGCTGAAACGCTTCCAAGTCACACTCATGCACCAGCTTGCCACCTCTCGTTTCCATCCCTGTGCACCACTTCAGCTACACATAATAGTCTTTATCCTGCCTTATCTCCACATGGGGATATGAAACATAAAAAAACCCAAAACACTAAAGGATGGATTTCCGTAGATAAACCTCTAACGTGAAAGTGGTCCAGGTGAATAAATCCACCCTTCAGTTGGAGTAAACCCAGAAAGAGAGAGAGAGAGAGAGAGAGAGAGAGAGAGAGAGAGAGAGAATGAATAAGCAATCGATCAAGAATTAGTCAAGGCAAGCTGCAGATTTGACTGGAACCCAAAGAGGAAGAAGAAAAAGGACGATGTGTCTGGGCAGGTCCGGCAGCACCAACCCTATCATGACCATGGAATGCCGCGGTCTTCAACCTTTTGCCAAATCTAGCCATATGTTTCTGATTGATCATTACAAGCTTCCAAACAAAACGAGCTGCAGCTCCCTCATTAGCCTGATGGACCTCTATCTTCTCTCCTCCTTCTCCTCACCCTCACAACTTTCCTGCACTTTCTTTTACAGCTGGATGCCACTAACCAGTAGCCTTAAGCTTTCTCAGGAAAGGGTCAAATTTTGAGCTACTTAGTGAAAAGGGGAGGGGACTTCTTGTCTTGCATCACTTTTACTTCTAAATTTAGACACTTTTAGACCTCAGGAGCAGCAGTTCGGACGTCACCGCCGGCAAGGCGTGAGGGTGCGGGGCTCCGAGCTTGTCCTGCCAACGACGTCAGTAAAACAAGCCCAGTGAAAGCAAACAGAAGTGAAAATAGAGGGTCTTTTTCCACTTTCTTGGAGCAGAGGGGGACATTGGGTAGCAGGTGACCAGAGTTTTCGGTACACCCGAGTAATAGGTATTCCATGACTCATGGCACGATTACAAAACATGCAAAAACAGTGAAGAAAAAATACACATTTTCCAAATTCCATTTACGATGCTTCCTGAAAATAATAAAGCCATAATGTGGCTTAAATATACCCCAGTGTCTCATTATGGAGTTCTAAGTGGGGAAAGTACAAACTCAGTCATGAGGCAGATAAAATCTGACATGTTGTGGTGACAAACATGCCCAAACCCAAATTTTCTTCTCAGAGCTTCTGCCACATTCGAGTCTGGATCCAAAGACCAACCCTCGAGCAGATGCCAGTGGCTCTCCGGTTTAGCCGTTTCGCAAGCCTATCCTGTGGGACATGCTGGATCATTGCAGGCTATTCACCGCCAGCCTGCAGTTGTGAAACAGACCCCCAAAATACAAACAAACAAACAATGTGCATGAGCCTGCCTACCGAGTCATCTCTCCCAGAGCACACTTAGGCGACTACACGGGGCAGGGTGCAGATGACTCGGTGGAGGAGTAATGACATAACCAGGGAGGGTGGGAGGGATAGAAGTAGATGGCAGGCAAATAGGCTGGCATTGCTCAGAAGGGTCCACTGAAAGGAGGAGGGGCTGAGTCACCGGGGCCACCAGGCAGATACCACAGCTCCTGAGATGAACGAGGTGGTGTGATGCACCAGCTCAATGTTTGGACACGCGGAGTACATCTCAGCTATGTACATGGGTAGAGTGTACATCTCGGCTGTGTACACATGCTTTATTTTTGGCAACTAGGGCACTGGCACGATTATTTATTGTGATTGAAATTTCGGCCGGAGTCCAGTTACTGCGCTGTGCATGCTGCTTGCCCTGGTGCGGTTGTGGCATGTCTGTGTGATCTCCCTGGTGCGGCATACATCTGCGTGCTACACTAGGGTGAGCATGCATCAGGACATGCATGCAGATGTTCACAGTGCAGTAGGTTACACTGTAATGACACTACAGATACAGCCAGAGATACAGATACAGATAAAGTACACTCCAGATACAGACAGAGATAACTGGCTATGTAGTGTTTAAAGATTCAGAATTCAGTCTGATATTAGAGACTGAATTTTGCGGTTAAAAGGTTTCAGCAAAGGCCAAGTATTAAGTATTAGCTGTTCATACTTTGGACTAGGATAGCAGCCACGAGATAGGAGTGAAAGCCTATCTGGGTATGAAGCAGTGACTTTGAAGACTCTCTGAGGGATGTTGCATAAACAGGACGTACTGCACAATCATTAAACACATAGCTCCCAAATGCTTCAGCATGTTAAGTGTAGAGGACTCATTGCAGTTGCCCTTTATGCAAACCATTCTGTGTGGTTTCTGACAAGTAACAAGTTTACCACAGACAAGGACTCAGCAATGGTCTTTTACATTACATTTTCAGTATTTGGCAGATGCTCTTACAAATTTATCAGTTTGACAGCATATGTACTCTCTGGGAATCAAATCCATCCCTTGGTGGTACTAACACCTCAGCCTACCATCTCGACCAGGTGAGCTACAGGAGTCTTTTTCATTTGTCTTTTCAGATGGCAATAAGAAAAGGTTTATCGAACGCTTCAAGAAAATTATGTTCCTCCATTCCAAGATGAAAATCTGAAGCCAACTACAGGTATGGACAGAGAGGGCAGAGCTTTGTGTCAGTGCAACAGAAGCATCAGTATTATTTAAAACATCGCAATGACTGTTCCTCTTAGCAAAACAAGAGTTACCTTCACCATAGAAAGGCATCTGTACAAGGATGTGTGGCTCCTACATTCTCCAAGAGTTGGGTTATAAAGTTGGTCTTAATGGTGCACTTCAGTTATGTATAAGTCTTAGAGACTGACGTATAAAGATATTTATGTTGAAGCTCTGTCTGTGAGCAGGCAAACACAGGAATCTGTTTTGTGTGTATATCTGAAACTTTCTTTGCTCTCTTTTCTAGTGTCTCTGTGGTCCTACATATACACTGCCTGGCCAAAAAAAAAGCTCACCACCTGGATTTAACTAAGCAAATAGGTAAGAGCCTCCCATTGGATAATTACTGCAAGGGTGATTATGTTTCAGCTGGCAACAAGTTATTTAACCCTAACTGATGCAGTGAGTAGCTTCTCATTTGTTAAACAACTATGTCGAAAGACATCCTGTGGTCATGAAAAAGATATTAATTTGTTTCAGAAGGGTCAAATTATTGGCATGCATCAATCAGAGAAAACATCTAAGGAGATTGTTGAAACTACTAAAAACGGGTTAAGAATTGTCCAATGCATTATTAAAAAGTGGAAGGACAGTGGGGAAACATCATCTTCGAGGAAAGAATGTGGTCGGGAAAAAAATCTTGAATGATCATGATCGGCGATCACTTAAATGTGTGGTGAAATCAAATCGTAGAAACACAACAGTAGAACTCAGGGATATGAATGTAAATGCATTTCTACACGCACAATGCAAAGGGAACTCAAGGGATTGGGACTAAACAGCTGTGTAGCCTTAAGAAAACCACCTGTCAGTGAGGCTAACTGGCAAAAACGGCTTCAATTTGCTAGGGAGCATAAAAATTGGACTCTGGAGCAATGGAAGAAGGTCATGTGGTCTGATGAGTCCAGATTTACCCTGTTTCAGAGTGATGGGTGCATCAGGGTAAGAAGAGAGGTGGCTGAAGTGATGCACCCATCATGCCTAGTGCCTACCGTACAAGCCTGTAGGGGCAGTGCTATGATCTGGGGTTGTTGCAGTTGGTCAGGTCTAGGTTTAGCAACGTTATGTGCCCAAAGAATGAGGTCAGCTGACTACCTGAATATACTGAAGGACCAGGTTATTCCATCAATGGATTTTTTCTTCCCTGATGGCACAGGCATATTCTAAGATGACATTGCCAGGATTAATCAGGCTCAAACTGTGAAAGAGTGGTTCAGGGAGCATGAAACATCATTTTCACACATGGATTTGCCACCACAGAGTCCAGACCTGAACCCTATTAAAAATCTTTGGGATGTGCTGGAGAAGACTTTGTGCAGTGGTCCACATCTCCCATCATCAATACAAGATCTTGGGGAAAAATTGATGCAACTCTGGACAGAAATAAATGTTGTGACATTGCAGAAGCTTGTGGAACTGATGCCACAGCAAATGTGTTCCGTAATCAAAGCTAAAGGTGGTCCAACGAAATATTAGAGTGTGTGATCTTTTTTTTGGCCAGGCAGTGTATTTGAGTTACTAAAAGCATTTATCCCAGTGCTTTCAGTCGTTCTTTCTTGTCTCTTTGTGATGAAGAACACTGGCTTTTCAGCTCTGATATAACACCCCTCCACCACACCATAAACCACCCCATAATTGCCATTACTGTCCAAGATTCATCTTAGCCACCAATCTCTATGTCCAAAAGTGCCCTCTCTTGCCAACTAAGGGAAAATAGTGTAACGTGTGGTCTGAGAAAAATTTGCTTACTGTAATTTGTAGTTTTTTCATGCTGAAAAAAGCATTTAAAAATCCTGCTAATTTTTCAAAAGAATTGTTTAAGCTGGAGGAAATGCATGTCAGTGTCATTCACTGCAGAGAACAGAAAATATCACTGCAATATCACACTAAACAGTATTCAGTATTCCCTAGTGGGAATCTGAGGAATTATTAAGGCTTTGTTAAGGACACCCCTACACTGTCCCCACTGCCCCCAAGACACACACACACATACACTTACCTTTTCCATTTATGTATAGTTAAACTTGCTTATCTTTCTTTCAATGGAAAACCTTGTGGACACGGAAGCTGTTATAATTACATTCCCATTTCGTCTGCTCTGCCCACGTCTCTACACCATGCTAAAGTACTATGAAAAGGCCTGTGGAGAGAGAGCACCAGCAGGAGAAGGCAGAAGACCGAGCCTGACATTGCACAGTGAAATACTACTTTTCTTGGAGGGTCATCAAAAACTGCCCAGCTTTTCCCCATGGGCACACTGTGAAATTCCACTGCTCTCCTTATGCTGTTTTCATTATTTTCTGCCAGATAGTTAATCATACTAACAACACCATTAGTAGCTGACGTCAGTAGGAATTACGCTTAAAGATGATTGGTGTAAATCACAAGCATAATGCCCCTGGTACTGTTTTCCCTCTGTTCTTCATAAACGAGTGGAAAGGAACTGGAAAAAACTTTATAAAAATTTTGTTAGGAACCTGTTTCTAATTCACTTTTGGTACCATGTGGAAGTCCATAAAGATTTAGCATAAGCTGCATGTAACTGTTTAGTACATGCCTACTGCCCACCACTGGAACCGTAGTTGAGAAGAAGAAATCATTCTGACAAGTTACTCAGAGAGAGATTGAGATTGAGCTTTTATATGACATGAAAGATAAAAGAAAACTGTTGATGCTAAAAGATTATGAAAAGTCCTAGAATGCAAACACTGTTTTGTAACAGTTAACATGTTGTTTAGTGTACCAATTAACATGTTGTCTAGTGCTGTTCTACAGAAACAATGCAAAATGAGTCAATGCTAAAGGTTGTCCTATACTACCTATAACCTTATGCAATCACAACTGGACATGGCATACCCCTATGTCAACCCTTAGCCATACATCAAGTGTAGGGCATGTATATATCCCTCAACAGTACAATATACACATCAGTCTTAAGGATTTGCCCTGCAATGCTAATATGTGAACATTAAATGAATCAAACTTTTATTTCCAAAAGTTATTTTCACTCTGGACAAGTTTGTGGATCAGTTTTAGTTCTGTATTTTCAATATTCATCACATACTTTCAATTGTGCTATTTTTTCTAAGAACAAATGAAAGTAAAAGGGTAAAAAAGATTTATTAAAGAAGAATGCAATCCTTGATCAACATCACTATTTCTATTAAACAATCACTGCATCACCATTTCCATTAACCAATCACTGCCTCACCATTTCTATTAACCAATTTGATGTTATCTGTTGGTGCCTTCTACTTCCCCTTTTCCTGAGCCAGTCAAATATGACAATGAGTCAGCTTATACAAGGCCATTTTGATGGTACCTGCTGTTTAACTCCCCTGTTCATAAATGGAAAAAGAAATCCATTATTTCTTTCAAAATATTTTGCAATTATTAAGCATTTCTGCACATTTTACAGTCACTTTAATGGGTAATTTGTATGAAGAATTGGCAGCCTCATCAATTTTTGAATTCCCTCAAAAATTGTCCACCTTCACAGAAGTATAAGTAATTGTTTGCTCTGCCATTCAATATACAGAACATTCTGAAGTATTCATAAAACTTAATTCAGGTAAACAAGAATTCGTAGTAATTCCTTGTACAGCTTGCTGGTTTGGTAGCTGGCTAACACCCTAAAGGGGCTTTTTTCGGATGTCAACATAGCAGTGATCCGACATGAGCAATCTGATGCAGAATCAATATGTCAATAATGATAAAGGCCAATTAGTCTAGTGGTTTTTGCAGCCAGTTCCAGGAGCAGGAAGATCCTGGATTACCACCAACATTCAAGAGCCCCCTCTACAGGTCTGGAGGGAACATGGATTTGTGTCAGATGCTCTAGCTTCCATTCAAGAAGAATAACATAAATAATAATAAATGCTTTAAAACGGTTTATTATTGCAGTTGCAAAGACCATTGTGCATGAGTGAATGGCTTTGGGGCTGTCTAAGCATCTCCCTTAGAGGCATTTAAGCGAGCATGCTATCAGAAATGGCTCAGGGGCTTTGCTTTTCTCTGTACAGTTTCTTCTGGCATCCCAAAACGTCTCTTCCAGTCAACGCTATCTTTAAATAGTTTTTTTCTCAAGCCTTTCCCTCTTCCTTTCCCTTTGCTCTTCCGTATGCTTTGAAAAAAAGGGATTTAGTATTACGACATGGAACAAGAATTTTGCTCATATCTAAGAGAGATAAAAGAATGACGAGGCCCATAAGGTCATGTCTGTGGATGAGAAAACAAAGTCCAAAAATAATGAGAGGCAAAACCAGAGTGCAGGGGTAGGCTGGCCAGGGCTTCCATAAATGAATACCACATACATGTTCTGATAGGGCTTTTGAGGCAGTTTAAATACTACTTACACCATCTGAGACAGTTCAAATACTCCTTACACCATGGGAACAACAAGCAGAAAGAGGTGGGTATGCGCATCTGTTTCACCCCATCACACATTCAGAGAAAAGTGAGAAGATAAAGAAATAGCAACTGTGCATACATCTCTGTGTGTGTGTGTGTGTGTGTGTGTGTGTGTGTGTGTGTGTGTGTGTGTGTGTGTGTGTGTGTGTGTGTGTGTTTTCATGCAGCACAACAAAATTCTGTCACACAATTTCACAAAGAAGGCAGAAGAACAAATCCCATGAAAATGGAAGACTGAGAAACCTGCTTCCACTATTCTTCACCAAGCGGAGCAGGTTCTCCTCCCCCTTTCATCTCCAGCATAAATCCTACCTCTCACGCTCCAGTTGCAGCAAGCCGTCGAGTGGTGGGGACACCCTGCTGCTAATTAAGAAAAAAACAGACGAGTGAGACTGTGGTTGGTTTTTTACAAGCTGTGACTTTGAGGCCAGACTCTTTCCCACATAATGACTGATAATCAGCTGGTTAACAAGCTCTTCGTTTACTGAACTAAACTTTCATGTGCTTTGCCATGTCTTGTTATTTTCTACTTTTCTTTCAGTGTGTCAGAGAAAACATGTCACTAGGCCATGTTTGATGTGGCTACAGTGAATTTGCTAAACTAATCTGAGAGATATTGCGCTTTAAAGTTGAAGTAATACTTACATCAAGATGAATGGCTGATTTGGAACAAAGAAAAAATGGAGCACATTTGACTGCTGTCAAAACCCCATTATTATGCATAAACTGTTATGTACAATAGCTAAAGAGAGTGGGTTTTAATGAATGAGAAGGAAGGGTTTGACATGTATGAAGGATTACAGCTCAGACATGCAGAGACGCACGCAACCCATAACCTCACCTCCAACCTTGGTCTTTCTCTGACTGTCAGCCAATAGGAAAGGAGCTGAGTGTATGAAAAATGAGTTACAAAAAAAAGAGAGAGAAAAACCTCACACGTCAAGGAGCTGAAGGAAGTCTTGGTGTTAATCTGAGCCTGGCCTAGAAGGTGTTTCCTTCTGCACCCTGAGCCGGATCAACAGCATGACTTGGGGGTTCCAGGTTCCTCTCTCCTGAGATTTAAGCTCACCAGGGAGGCAACAAGATGTTTGGTGTCCCCTACACGGTGGCGGACGCTGCACCAGGTGTGTGTTCTGCTGAAGAGGAGCGGGAGAGCTCAGATGCAGAAGAGTGTTGGGAGGTCCATGGGGTGTTTCTACTGCTTGTCTGATTTTCATCTTCGTCTTGATTCTTTGTGACCCTTGTATGAGGTAGGATAACATGGTAATACCTGTACACTCCTGCTGAGACACTCACCTCGAATAACACACAAATGTGCACACACACACACACACACACACACACACACACACACACACACACACGTTGCTGATTCTACAGATATGGCACCTATACCTTTAGTACATGTGCCACCATCTTCATCTAGAAGATCAGCCACTCAGTTTAGTCATCATGCACACAAGAGAGGAGACCAGCTCCACCGCCAAGAACCGAGTGCCAGCACAAAGTTGGAAACAAATTTCACACACTAGTTTCTAGCCTTTCCCTCTAAACCATCTCAAGAGCCACACAGCTCAATGCAGTTGTTGTGAAACAGAGGAGCAGCATTTTCCCAGATACTCTGTAATGTGATGGTTCAGGATTTTTGAGCTACATGTGATTTATTTTGTCACAGAAGTGGAATGTCACTGGTCATACAAGATACTGACCCCCTGAGGAGGGTCACAATTTAAACTGTAAGAGGTACATGACCACACACACGAGCAAACCCTTTAGAGAAACTCTGGGTTTCATCATGTGTTCCACGCCAGCACAAACAGCTGACATCCTATTTTGTCATGAAGAGTGAGCAGAACATTTCCCTCTTAAAAATAACAAGTGCCAGCTACTGATAGTAAAGTGGCCACTTCTTGAGGCAGTTGTCCTAAACACCCTTCAATCATCTGCAAACGGGGCCTGAACCATGGACTCATTCCTGTCTGAGGGTTCATGTCTGCTCCAGGCTGTCCTTTTGTCCCTGAAGACTAAAAGTTAACATGTGGACAGTGGTTGTTAGAGCCTGAGCAGCTGAAAACATCACCACATGCTGGAAGAACGCCTTCATTCCTGATGGAAGGTGCAGGTATGCTAAATAATGGATCACCCTCGAAGAATATCATAGAAGTTTGAGCCTCTGTCAGGTCTTCTCCACCAGGCAGCTGAGTGCTCAACAACCCTCTAGCATGATCAGAACACCGTTATCCATTTGCAGGTTTAAACCGAAGCACATGCAGGGAACACTAACAGATGAATCTCAGTCTGTCCAACACACACACACACAGAGAGAGGGAGAGAGAGTATAATTTAGGGCCAGCAGGGACCACATTAATTCCGCTGGCCAGTGACATGGTGGACATATTGAGATACTTAAGTAGCGGTTTACAAGAGCTGAGACCGCGGCGTAAGGAAGGGGCCAAAGCTTCTATAGCTCTTCCTTCTAGTCTCACTACAGCCACTCTCCCCCCTGCACTCCCCACCCCGCTTCCAGCCCCACCACGTTTGTTCCCGACACTGACTCCTCGTTTCCCCCACCGCCCTGCACCTCTCCCGGGCTAAGCACCCAGCGACGGACCTGCTCTCCTTGTGACTCAAATGCGCTACACTCTCCCAGGTCCCAGCCAGACTCCACATGTGAGTATATTTTCCCTCCGTCCGCTCTGCTTTGATGGCATGTTTATGCGGGTTGCTAGGGGTTTCTGATAGCTCTGTGGCCATTTTGGGCAAACTTAGCCAGTGTTAGGTTTTCTTTTTCCATTTTTCTTTTTTTTTGTATTTTTTTTTTCTGTGGTAGCAATATACTCTCTGTCTCCTGATCTCCTCTGGCTTGTATTACCAGATGATTCGCCTGCTCCCATGCTGCACATGACACAGGCCTGGGCACAGATGCAGATGATTGATAGCATTTCTTAAGCAGAGGAGAGGTCTCTAATAATAAGGGTGCAGGCCAAGCAATGCCCTATTCTTAGTGGTTCCACATCAATTGGTTTTTAAGACATGTCTGTGTTACTGAAGGGTCTGAGGAACTGTGTTTTACTGGGATTCCAGAATGTGGACACAAGACTCTGCCAAGGGGTGTGTGTGGGTGGGTTTATGTGTGCGCATATGTGTTAGCGTGTGTATGAGGATATATGTGTGCGCATGTGTGTTAGAGTGTGTGTGTATGTGTGTGGATTTGTGTGCGCATGTGTGTTAGAGTGTGTGTGTATGTGTGTGGATTTGTGTGCGCATGTGTGTTAGAGAGAGAGAGTGTGTGTGTGTGTGTGTGTGTGTTTGTGTGTGTGTGTGTGTGTGTGTGAGCTTGATGCAGAGGTACATTCTAAGCATTTTCTACCACAACCACCTCCAGCAGATCCATTAATGTTTGTAAGAGATACAAAATACACATTTCACTTTACAAAAAAAGTGAGTCACATTTATACTTTTTCCAACTTAACAGCAGTACCCATAGCAACATAAAAATACAAAGCAGGGTAGGATGGTTTGTGAGAAACTAGAGGTGTTATCTGTGTGTGTGTGTGTGTGTGTTTGTGTGTGTGTGTGTGTGTGTGTGTATGTGTGTGGAGCTCATCAGCATCATGGCATTCTCTTTGTCCTTATCTCCTCCTCTCTAACCACACAGTAGTTTATCCATCACTAAGCAACAGCAACACTCGTCATTTTTCTCCTGCAAAAGCTGCCATCAGCCACCATAGTGTCATGAATGGCTATGCGCTTGTGCGTTAGCTTGGCCCTGAGGATGTGCAGCTCTCTCGCCACACCACCACTCTAGCCAGCCGTGACAGCACTGGCCAGATCAACATGTTGTCACGTGCCAAACACACACACACACACACACACACACCACTGCACTACAGTGCATATGATTGATTGGGTTTTCAAATCAGCTCCCCAATAACATATACGATAATCCATAAATATATCAAACTTTATTTAAGACTCTACTTTGTTTTTAAGAGAATGTTGTAGAACTATTTTATCGTGAGACGACAGAACTTCAAAAACATGATATTCCTTATACTGATGACATTCCATATTCCATTATTCCAACTATTTTATTGTGAGATGACATTCCATATTCCATTATTCTTTTATTCTTGCCTTTGTCTGTACTGTGCATAAATCCACACTGAAGATAATGTTGAAGATGATGATGATGAAGATGCATGATTGATGATGATGATGATGATGATGAAGATACATGATTGAGGATGATGAAGATAATGATTAAGCTGCATGATTGTCACAGTGGTAGGGCTCATGGTGCCACAGGTGAGGCACAACAGGTGTTCCTTCTCCAAATGCACAGAGGTACAAGGTAGACACAGGGTGACACACAGCATATATGTTACACCACATCGATTACACTTATATATGTTACACCACATCCATTACACTCTCATATGTTACACCACATCCATTACATTTACATCATTTGGCAGATGCTCTTATCCAGAGTGACTTACAAAGTGACTTTGTAATTTACAAAGCCATTCTGTATTCTATGAGTAAATTACAAAGTCAGACTTATAGAGTGACTTTGTAATTTACTCATAGAATACATCCTAGCCAGTATAGTAGGTTAGAGTCCAAGATACCAATGAACTAGATTGCTGCAAGTTGTAGAGGTCTAACGGCTCTTAGAAGAAGACCAGCAAGTAGCAAGTTGCAGTAGTCTACCTTTCAGATTATAAGAAACTGTTTTTAGTGGGTTTGAGCTTCAAGTGGTGGGCTGTCATCCATTATGCAATGTCAGTCAAGTATGCTGAGATACGTTTGGAAACCTGCATGTCGGAGGGTGGGAAAGAAAGAAATAATTGGGTGTCATTAGCATAGCAGTGGTAGGCGAAGCCATGAGAAGATATTACATCACTAAGAGAATGAATATACAAAGAGAAGAGAAGAGGGGCCAATACTGAGCCCTGGGGGATATCGGTGGAGAGTATACATAGATTGTATGTGGATCCATTTTACCTGATAGGACTGTCCCTCCAGATAGGAGTGAAACCATTTCCATGCAGAGTCAGTCACAGCAAGGCTGGAGAGAACAGAGAGAAGAATGTTGTGGTTTACTGTGTCAAAGGCTGCTGAAAGGTCCAGAAGGTGCACATTTCTCTGTTACTGCTATGAGGGGTGTTTCTGTTGAATGTGCTGGTTTGTAGCCAGACTAATAGGGATCATAGAGCTGGTTCTGGGTGAGGAAAAGATAAGCGATTGTAAAGTGCTCATTCAAGGGCTTTTGAGAGAAGTGATACCAGTCTGTAATTGGTTATTTTGGAGCCGTCAAGTGTGGCCTTCTTAAGGATTAGTACCACCCTGGAGGTTTTGAACATAGTTTGTACATTTCCAGAGGATAAGGAGTTGTTGATGATGACAGAGATTAAAAGAAGCAGATCTCTTGAGATCATCTAGAACAGAGTGGAAGGAATGGGATCCAGCGGACATGTAGTCGGATTGCTGGAGTCAGGAGTTAAAAAAAAGAAGCCAGAGAGTTGGATGTAGGGGAATGAACACTGGTTGGAAGAGTGGGCACAGAGGAAAAGGACTGGTGGATTCCTGCAACCTTCTCCTCAAAGACGATGATGAAATCCGCAGGAGTAAGAGATAAGGAGGTGGGGGCGAGTTAAGGAGAGAAGAAGAAATACTGAAGAGTTTGCATGGATCAGATGCTAATGATTAAAAAAAAAATCCTCTATAGTGGGATGACTTTGCAGATGTTACTTCCAGTGGCAACTTGGAAAGGAGAGATTGGTATGAGCAGATGTCTAAATCTAGGTTTTCCTCCACTGACTCTCTGTAGTCATTAGTTTTCTCCTATTGCAGCTGAGTGTTTCTGTTAGCCAGTGGGCAGGTGGGGAAGATCTTGCAGGTCTAGAAAAGAGAGGGCACAGAGGATTCACTGATGAGGAGAGTGAAGAAAGGAAAGTATTAGTAACTGTATCCAGGCAGAGAGAAGAAAGAGAGTCAGGGTGAGGAAGGGTGGACAAAGTAATAGAAGTAAGAGAAGAGGGAGTGATGGAGCACAGATTGCGACAGAAGGAGGAAGAACATGTTGGGGAGGACTGGATGGAAAGAGAAAGGAGGAAGAGAGAGGATATAAAGTGATGGTCTGAGAGGTGGAGGGGGGTGACTGGGATGTTTGATGTGGTGGTCCAGGTGGCTCTGTGAGTCAGAGGAGACTGGTTGAAGGTGAGGTCAAATGACATCAACAGCGGAAGGATGCAGGAAGAATGGAGCTTGTCTGAAGGAAGGTTGAAGTCATCAAGGAGAATTTCCTTCAACGGGGAAATGAATCAGGAGGATGTCAAACTCGTCAATTAAGTTATCTAGGGAACCTGTAGGGTAGTAGATGACAATGATGTGAAGTTTGGTAGGGAAAGACACTGTAATAGCGTGAAATTCAAAAGAAGAGATGGAAAGAGCAGAGAAGGAAAATGGAGTGAAATGCCACTTTCGAGATAATAGAAAACTTGTTCGACCACCCCTGCCGAGACGCCTCAGAGAATGTGTGAAAGAAAAGGCAGAGAACAGGGCAGCCGAAGTCAATGAGATCTCAGGGGTGATCCAGGTCTCTGTTAGAGCCAGGAAATGTAGCCAGTGGAGGGATGGTTGGGCTGAGATGAAGTCAGCCTTCTGGACAACAAATTGTCAATTCCAGAGCCCTCCTGCTACCACGATCCGTGATTGTGTCTAAAGTTGGGAGTAAATGAGGTTGCTGCGATTGCAGCATCTGTGTTGATGATAGTGTCTAGGAGACAGATTTCATATTGGAAAAATGATAGGTTTGTGGATGTATATGATGAAAGTTTGTGAAAGTGTGAGAAAAATAGATACTTAGATGTTTGAGAGGTCTTCTACACGTGTTGATCACCACTACAGACGTATACCAAGAGAAAAAAATCAAAGCACAATAAAATCTAGAGTCATTCTAATTTAACATTTCAGTAAGTGCTGTGTCCGCCCCCCAATTCACATTTCGCAGGGCCAATGCGAAAATACACCCGCAGTGAGTAATTACAGCTAACAGCACACAAGCAACTAAGTTCAGACAAGAAGCCTTGAATTTATTAGAATCTAAGGCAAAAGTAAGTAAACTCAGAGCTTACCTGAACCAACCAGACAATAAGCCAAGAAAAACAAAACAAAACAAAGCACATTACACTCTTATATCCATTACACTCTCATATCCATTACACTCTCATATATGTTACACCACATCGATTATACTCTCATATTTGTTATACCACATCCATTACACTCTTGTATGTTACACCACACTGATTACAGTATTGTATATGTTACAACACAGCCATTACACTCTCATATGTTACACCACATCATGTTACACCACACTGATTACACTTTCATACGTTACACCACATCCATTACACTCTCATATATGTTACACCACATCCATTACTCTCTCTTACTAGCCACTAATTCAACACACTGGGTGATGAAGAAACTGCACACACAAGTTGTAGTAAATGGCAGATTAGATAAAATTAACAGAAGTCAGTTACAGACACAAGGCGGTGCGACATCACCGACAATGTCCTCTTGGCTAAGAAGAATGCATTTCCCACAATGATAGAAAAATAATTACTATGTGACCTCCCTATTGACTTTTGAACATTTTGGCTATCATTACCCAAACACACATAAACACATTAAAAGTTCAGGGAGAAAGAAGCTGGACAACTTTATAGCCATTTTTCATGTCTTTCATTGTATGCATTTGTCTTTTGGTCTAAAGTAATATTATGATGGAGGACATGCTTTGAAATATTCAGTTTCCTCACAGAAAAGATCTTTAGAACACTGGGTGTTTTAAAGGTATCTCATCTCATCTCTTTCTCTCCCTCTCACAGCCTGTCTGCAATAACATGACTTCATAGCTCAGACAGTGGTAGTCTCACCTAGCGAAGTCAGAACTTTTAGTGAGTTAGAACTTTTTGAATAAACACCTCACTGAGAATATCGCTGTCTTTCCCCACTGCTATGCTGAGCCAGGCAGTTGCCATGGAAACATGCAGGTGTTTGCCCAGCTAGGTAGAGAAAGACTGTTTTGGGGAAAAACAGTTGGGAAATTCTGCTAATTTGAATTGCAGTAACATGATACTCTCCTTTCTAATTTCACTTGGGGTGGGAGAATGGGGGACTGTGTGTGGGGGGACCCTTGTGTGAATGTCCAAAAGCTGTTCTGGGTAAAAGCCCATAGGATTTACGGCCTCTCATGGAGATCAAACGCAAACTTAGGAACGAACAACAAACAGTTGTGTTTGGGAGAAAGAGTGAGAGCAGAATCTTTTAGATATCTCTCCAGATTAATCCCTATGGTGGTAAAGTGTCCTACTGTTAGGCTTAAGAATGCACCGATGATGCTTTCTGGGAATTCAAAAGAGGCGATTTAGCAGGGTCATGGGGTGAATCTGAGTCTACACGCTCAAAAGCGCACACACACACACACACACACACACACACACACACACACACACACACACACACGTGTACGCATACACACACACACACACACACACACACGTGTATGCATACACACACACACACGCCTATGCATGCACATATGTGCAAGGCTGTCTTCTGTAGCTGCATGTGACAATCACATCTAATGTATAGAGAGGAGCTGGCGGTCTACTGTGTGTGTTAGCCATGCAAGAAAGAACCACCACTAAAGCGTGCGTGCGTGTGTGTGTGTGTGTGTGTGTGTGTGTGTGTGTGTGTGTGTGTGTGAGGGATAAAATTGCATCTGAGGGGCGTAGGAGCTTGGAGAAGAAACCACACTGTATCATTCACAAGCACCAGTGGACATTAACTACCACAGAGGCACAGACAAGCACTGTATAAATCACACCTATGAAGTTGATGTATGATGGCTTAGTCTGGACTCTTACTAAGTAAAATTATAGTGCATGGCATTCTCTGAAATGCACTCTCCTTAGCATGTGTGTCTACCATTAACTTTTTGAGGTTTGCTTTTGAGTCAGGCCTTCACCTGCTGCAACCAAACATAAGTCATGCTGTACTACAAACCTGATTCAATCTTTTACACTCTCTCTCTCTCTCTCTCTCTCTCTCACACATACACACACACACACACACACACACACACACACACACACACACACACACACACACACACACACACACACACATATTTCCAGTAAAACATTGTGGTTTGCCAATAACTCACATATCCTTAGTTGCTATTCAGCATTTTTTCCTTGCTTTAAAACAGTATCTTCTGGAAAGCTGTAACTTGAACTTTCTACAATAACATTTTTACAAGGGAACTCTCATTGCACTATTATACCTTACAAAGCCATGTACGCCGTTACCCTGGGTTACCTTGTACAGAACTATTCATTTCCAATTGCATTTGGCTATATCAACGAGTTAATGTTTTATTGTTATTTTTACATTATAATTTTGGTTGGTGACAATAACCATAAAGTATTCATGACGACTCATTGCTCAGAATAAAAACACGACTTACACCTTCAAAACATCCGAAGTTGTGTTTTCTTAAGGATCACGAGACCTCGGGCTGCGCATCTGCAGAGCATGAGGAGAAGTAGCCGCGAGCTATACGGGACGTCTAGCTTTGTTTAATGTTCTGGTGGTGGAGAATGGCATGCGCTGAGTGCTTCGTGGGTTTCCTGCTCCATCACCCCCACCCCACAGTCAGGTGTGCGACACAGGTAATGGGCAGACGAGTCGAATCAGGTCTGCCGAAAGCAGAGGAAACACAAAAAATGTGACCACAATATAACGACAGAAACCGGGACTTCCAGAAGTTGGCTAATCAGCAAGTTAATTGCACACATCCAAATGATGGATATCATGACAGGGTGGTTCCTTCACAAGAAAGGATGGGCATAGAGTCATCTTTAAATCTTGTCCAAAGAAAAGTCTGTGCCTCCTATGCAGCTTGTTTGGTGATCATGCAGAATATGGCACAACCCCGGTATAAGACATTAGGACCCTAACAGAACTGCGAGGTACACCAAAAACATCACAGTATCTACAAATGTTTTTAAGACCCCCTCCCCCAAAATTAATCTATATGAACATTGGTGTTGCAGAATGTAGCCCATGTGTAAATTGTAAGCCCCTTCTCCTGTCTAGGTCTCCAAACTTCAGTCCTCCATTACTTGTAGTAGTAAGTGTGAGCTGTGCAAGATGTTTGGTGGGGTGTGTGCTGCTTTTGTAAGCATGTGTAAAAGTGCTCTATGGAGTGTGTGAATTTGTGAGACAAGCTGCTAAGAGATGCAGAACAAATTTCAGAAGATTCTATAAGATCAAATCGTATTTTATCATATTGTGTCGTATCTTGTGCACATGACTGAGTTCCCCTCAGAATGACCAATGAAGTGTCATGTGTAACACACAATATAACTTCATTACCTACATTACATGGACACAAACATACAAAGTGAAGGCATTCTTAGTGTATACCTAATGAGAATATGAGACAAATTGTCTTGCCATTTTTTCCATGTCTCTCATTTACACACACAAATGCACACACATGCATATAGTATTGCAAGATTATAGTCTTGGGTTGTGTAAACCCCATGGACATTTTATGAATTTATTTATGAAATGAAACAGAATAAGTTTACTGGAAGGTTACAAAATATAGACATTGCCACAAGATTACCTATTGAAATTTATGTATTTATGTAGGCTACAATTAGCAACTAATATAAATACAATTTCTATAAGTGCCATGTCTGAGTGAAGTATGCATTTCTTAAGTATTATTTTATCACATTCCCTTTGACAATGGCTGCAGTCATATCATATTAAACACCCAGTCAACTCTGATTACACCAACTGCGTTTCCAATGTGTGGTAAGGACTGACACAGTAGCTTCTCTTTCTAACTGTATCTAATCTTTCATATAAACGATAATCCCAGGGATGCTCAAAAATAGAAAGGACAGAACAAGAAAATAATCTTTTTCTTCTTTCTTTTGTTTCTCTTCTGGTTCCGGGATGGCAGTGAGACCAACACTGTCTCCGTTTTGTCTGCCACTGCGGCGTTTACAGGAACGGGGGCGGACCTGTCGTCTCTCCTTTGCCTCTTTGCAGCCGTTCCAAAGTAAACACGGCTCTCGCCGGGCTCTTTGGTTCCTCTGCAGATGGGTGGTGGGTTCTCGGGAGCTGCATCCACCCGGTGTTGTACTGTATGCTGAACGCTGGATTGCTGTCACCTCCCTGCAAAATGTAACACCTCCCTCATGTGCTCCTCAAAGCTCTCTTTCTTTATTTTGCCTTTTTTGTGTTTATTTTGTTTTACTAATTCCTCTTAGACCAAAGCCACAGGTGCCCTTGCTCATGGGGCTGCGTTTGCTGTCTTGCTTCGGTCCGCCAGGCGTTTGAGGCTTCGCAGTGGAACCAATAGCATTGTTTGCTATGCTAGTGGAACCAATAGCATAGCTTTTGACAACATGGCCGTCCTGCCGTTACCTCCGTTACTTCTCCGTGTCCCAGGCAGGGAGGGTGTGTGATGTTTCGAGCCAATCCCCAGTCCTGCCCCCCCCCCCCCCCCCCCCCCCCATTTAAACTGTTCATCACATTTCATTCCCCAGCACTGATTGTGTTCCATGGTTCTCATTAACAAACAGTGAGGGGGGAGGGGAGGGACACACTTCAAAGCAAATGAGAACCATGTTGTCCCAAAAGGTGAGCGCCGCTCTCGGGTGGAGGGGGGAAAGCTTCGACGCTTGCAGACTGAAGAAGAGGTCAGCCCTGCCAAAAGGTGCAGGGGTGAGGAGCTCGCTGTGAAGACGCCGATTTATTTTGGTCTGGTACTGTTCCCCGGGAGCATCAGGGAAAAGGAGTTCGAGGGGTGAGACAAGGCCAGCAAAGGAAGGACATCACCATCACCATGGCGCTGGACTGCTGACGATGGGGGCAGCGGAGGCTCTTTCCTGGGAAGTGGGTGTCCAGGGCTACTGTCCCACTGTGGATCATTTCCTTTCCAGCCATTGATCCCAGCTCGGAGAGGCTAGACTGTCAGGGGAGAAACTGCAGACTAAGGAGCTCAATTCACTCAGAACTCCACTCAGGCCCACTTCAATATTCATTAGTGAATGTTGGCTGCTGTGAGAGGAAGTAGCAGGAGGAGAAGAGGAAGATTTTGAGCCAGAGTGGCTGTGGGGTATAATACTGTGGGGTATATTACTGTTGGGTATATTATTGTGGAGTATATTACTGCCTTCCACTCGCGCCTTGCTCTGTCCAGACCTGTGTCTGCATCCCATCACCAGCCTACACCATACAAAATATAAACACCGGTACATAAACAGCAATTTAACTCATCCACAGGAAGATGAGAACATTCCTTTGTCATGCTCCCCAACACACACACACCCACCCACCCAACCACACACTTTCTATGATGCTCAGCCTCCAAAGATGTGATGAATGGGGGCGGGGGGGGGGTTGTGTGTGTGACAATGTCAACTAAACAAAAACAGTGTTTTGGGAACATGTCCGTTATGGCTGCTGAGTGTGGGTATTAAGCTAGCGACTGTTCCCACTATGCGCTGGTGATTCCAGCAGTTGGAACGATTGCTATGTTGGATGCTGGGCACAGAAGATTCGGCATGTCAGATGCCATGTGGGAGGGAGTTGCAGTGGTTTGGAGGGGAACTCCAGACAAAGATAGACAGGACTCAGATCAGGGAGGGCTGACTGGTGCTTTAATATTCTCCTTTGTGCTTTCTTCTATCGTGTGAGGGTTTCAAAACAGATGCAGCAGGATTATAACAAACATTAATTATTTTTCCTTTCTTTTTTTTTTCATTTTTCAAATTTCCTGGTCATGTTTGTTCAAATGTAGACAGATTCAAGCACCAGGGGCTGCATGAGAAAATTTCAACAAAATCATGTTTTTGTTTATTTGCACTCATGCATGTGTCTGTGTGTATTAGTCCTACTGGTGTGTAAAATGAACCCTTTGTACATTAAAGAGGACTGAGTGCAGTTTGCCAAATAAAGCTAACAAGACTGACAAGACCCACACCAATGCAACCCCCACTACAACCCCACTACAACCCTGCAACAACCCCCATTACAAATTCACTACATCCCCGCTACAACCCTGCTACAAACACCAGTACATCTACCACCCACAACCCTGCTACTACCCACACTACAACTCCTGCTACAACCCTGCTACACCCCCGCTACAACCCCAATTACAGTGTCGCTACCATGTCAGTGTCACTGTTGTTTGAGACTGAGTGGCCGTCATTTTTCATTTTAAATTATATGGTCAGTAACAGTCCTGTGGTCAGAACGTGACCAGAAATGAGTGATGAGAGACCAGTGATGAGTGATGAATGACCAGTGATGAGTGATGGGTGCTGAGTGACCAGTGGTGAGTGATGAGTGTTGAGTAATGAGTGACCAGTAATGAGGGTGGCAAATATGCACCTGGAAACAGATGGACTACTGTCTAATTGTGTGATTATAAACTACACTAACATGGTAGGTGCACCTGAAGGGGTCAGTGAGTGTATATACCAGGTAGGGATTACCAATAAATCGGGTGGTGAGCATGCCTATAATACACAAAGACACACACACACACACACACACACACACACACACACACACACACACACACACACACACACACACACACACCACAGTCAGAACCAGAACCAGAGGTTTTAGAGGTTTTCGTATTTTGGCCAGCAACGATCATTCCAGAGGCATCATTAGTGCTGAGACAGCCTGGGTAATTTTGCCTCAATCAGCATGCCTCTTTAACACCATCTGATCTGAGGCCAAGCAGAGCACGTTGCCATGGCAACAGCAGCCCCCCAACCCCTACCCCAAGCTCAGCCACGAAGCCACATTCAAATACACTGTGCAGGGATACCACAACTAGCCGCTAGCTAACAGCACAGCTGCTAATGGGCAATACACACCATAAAGGCACATTGAAGTTTATGTCCTGTTAAACAGTCTTATTCTGATGACCTGCCAAATGTCTCCCATAACAGCCCTGCTACTCTTTGAGTAGATGTAAAAACACTTTACTTTCTTTGACAAATTCAGTAGCTTTTCAAAACTTGCATATACATAGGAGCAATCAGTGTTCTGGTAAAAGCATTCACAAGTTGATTATGTTAAATCAAAACAAATAAATAAACAAAAATTAAACCTGATGATGCACATGTTCTGTGCCCCAATAATAATGCGATTACTTCATCAACATGTATGTCCCAATGTTCAACATGATTTTCTAATTACTGCATGGATGCATCAGTCACGACTGACTTCACAATCAAAATTTTTAAAGCATATCTTAAGTCTAGCCCTAAGCATAAGATCAGATCTATTACTGAGTTTGGATTCTGGATTGTATTACATAGTGGGGCTCCACTGTTGTGCACTTAGCATCCCATCTGTATTTACTTATATAAATGTCACAGTTTCAGATAATGAATGGAGCATTTCATGTTATTTAAAGTGTTCTGGGCAGCACTAAAATGTTTGCTCCACTGCTCAAAGTCCTTGAATGAAAGAATGAAATCCTTAAGACTGAAAGCATGACAATCAACCAATCTTACCACAGACTGCTTAGTGCCACTGTTGAGCAGGATATTAGTTACATGGGCCTTCTGCACTAATTGGTTTAATCTGTACTCTTTCCTAAACAGGGTGTAAAGGCTGTCTGACCCTAATCCAGTCCAAAGTGTACTTCTCATTGCACTGAGCTAGAAAAACAGATCAACTAAAAACAAACCGTAATACTCTGGTTTACCAGAACATAAAAAGTACCCTGACAAAGTCGATTATTGTAGAGTTTGAGGGCGGGGTCATTAACTGCAGGAGGTTGCTGTGGAATGTTGACTGCACAGTGAGAGCAGTTTCATCACTCATACACTTTTCATTTCACCATTGAGACACAAGCAGCACCTTGGAAGACACATTTACATATAAACACATGAAGTCACAATTACACACACACACACACACACACGCACACACGCACGCACACACACACACACACACGCACACACACACGCACACATACACACACACACGCACGCACACACACACACACACACGCACACGCACACACACACACACACACACACACACAAAGACATTTATATATTCACATTCAAGGAGAGATATTCACATATACACACACACGACACATTTACATATAGGATATAAACACATGAAGACCCAGCCTAGTACATAAGGGGACAGTCAAAGAAAGGAAAACTGAAACAACCCCAGTGTGTTCACAGTCCAGACCACTTGGTTTATGATTATTAAAGGCAAAAAAAGATGCCGGATCAAGCATAGAGTCTCCCGCACACATGCTTGGGCAGGACTTCTCCATGCAATATGTTATAAATCCTCACTATTTTGCAATATTATGCAAAGCCAGTAGTAAATATATAGTTTCTGTTAACTTGGGTTTTGTGGCATTTAAGTTGCTAAGTACAAAATGGCAGGGGTCACAGTACAAGCACATAATGGACTGGCATTACCTAACAGGCTGAACAGCACTAAAGACTTCCATCTCTATTCTATGGATTATTGTAGGAAGCTCATAGAAGAGAAATTGTTAAATGGTACTGTACAAAGGACAACTCATCATCTTTTGGGTTCTTTGTAAATTATATTGTTAGCACCTTCACAGGCAAATGGAATGCAGAAATAGCGAAAGTAAAAATCACAATTACACTGCATTTCAAAGACACAACCACAACACAGTACTGATCTAAACACCAATGATCTATAAACACAACACAAGCACACCGGTGATCTATACAACCAAGCATACTACTGATCATTAAACACAACACAAGCACATCACAAATCTATAAACACAACACAAGCACACCACTGATCTATAAACACAACACAAGCACACCACTGATCTATAAACACAACACAAGCACACCACTGATCTATAAACACAAGTATACCACTCATCTATAAACACAATATAAGCACACCACAGATCAATAAACACAAGCACACCACTGATCAGTAAACACAAGCACACCAATGATCTATAAACACAACACAAGCTCACCGCTGATCTGTAAACAAAATACAAACACACCACAGATCTATAAACACAAGTACACCACTGATCTATAAACACAACACAAGCACACCAATGATCTACAAACACAACACAAGCACAACACAAATCTATAAACAAACACAAGCACACCACTGATCAATAAACACAACACAAGCACACCACTGATCTATAAACACAACACAAGCACACCACTGATGCACAGACACAACACAAGCACATCACCAATACACAAACACAACACAATGCACACCATTGATACACAAAAAGAATTTGTTACACATGCCATAACACCAAGTTTACTGATCAAATACAAGTGTTAGATAATTTAAGGTAATACAAGTACTATGAATCCACTCAGGCACAATCTAGCCCAGTTTAACCCATGGGTGAACCACACCCAAATTACTGGCAGTTTTATACACTGTCCCTCTATTCCTGGGGTCCATAAGTAATTCAGGCAAATTAATCCAATCGGAAATAAAATTATTACTCCTTTAGTATTTGACTGCAAACTCTTTTCCGTTGTTGACCGCATGACCTCCGTAAACCCGCTGACTTCACCAGAAGTTGACTGTGCTACGGTGACACTGCCACATGCAATGTGCAGCTCCTGTTTGTTCACTTGTTCAGGGGCCATTTTCCTCAGTGGGGTTCGGGTCAGGTGACTTGACTTGGCAAATCCAGAACATTCCACTTTTTGGACCCAAAAAAAAAAAAAAACAACAACACCCCCAAAACCCAAGAACTCTCACATTGGTTTAACAGTGTGTTTGAATTGGCTTGACTTCACTTATTTACTTATTTTCTTAGTATTATAATGCAACGTAGCCTTTTAGAAGGTATACATTTGCCAGTGTTTTCTCTTTAGGGTAGCATTTTACACATTCATTTCTATAACTGATACAGCATTCCTAATATAGGTGATATTTCTTCATGACTGAAAGACATTCACCATTGTGACCTTCTGAGGTATGACAGACTGTCTGCTGCGCTCACCAGTGTGTTCTTGCTTTCTAACAACATTCCCAGTACTGGCTCTTTCAGCGCCATGATGACCTGCTGCTCCTGGAGTTTACCGAGTCCTCATGTTACGAGACAACAGCAAGAGTCCAGATGTCAATGCACATCAGGAAGCAACTTTAGACCTGTGGTTATCTCTCTGAAACATGAACTAGTGATGCACACAGGTTACCAAGAAACAACGAAGCAAACAACTGTCCAATTATTTATGAACCTTGGTATTCTGGGCTTTAACCTCCAGAGTCACTGTTTCATTTCAAACCCAATATGCAGGAACTGAAAGAAAAAAAATTGTCACTGTCAAATTACTTACAGATGGAATTGTATATTTTATAATGCTGATATTTCTGGCTGGGTATCATTGGAGAAAAAAAGGCATCACAAAAAGTGCTCCAATTAGTGGCTGTTTGTTGAAGGGATGTTTTGAAAGGGAGACACCAGTCCAGGGGGGAAGGCAATTGCCATGGATACTAGTGTGTGACCGCAAGACATCTCTCTCACTCGCTCTCTTTCTCCGATCTGTTCCCTCACTCCATCACCACAACAATTAGGCCCAAAAACACAAGGCTTGCTCTCTGATGCCAAACTCTCCAGTTCATTTCCCTGGAGGAAAGCTGAATTACGCAGAGAGCTCTTATGTTGTTTTATGAACTATAAGATTCAGGAGTGGAAAGAAAATGACGTGTGGCTCTCTTTGTTGTTTGTTTTCCTTGCCCCAGTACATAACACTATTGCATCCTCATTTGATTATATAATGATATAATTTCCTCCCAATAAGGGGGCGTTTTTCTGTGGGGTTCTGGGAGAATAAAGTGAAAGAAAGCTCTCTCTCCTGCAGATCTAGTTTTCAAACCTTGAGGTTTTTTCTGTAATTTAAAACCCATCATTAGACAGGATGGGAGTCAATTGTGAGTGCTCTCATTTACATTGTTATAAATGTTGAACGTGAGCGTAAAGAGTAAGATGAGACACCAAGAACAGGTGAAAACTAAAGAACCCTCAAGTTTCAGGTTTCACGTTTCAATACTTTATTGCCATATCAGTCAGGGCTTGACTGGGAGGAATTTGTTGCAGTTACCGTTCAAACACAAACAACAAACAACAAACATCCACACACTTGACACATTATCTCTTAAAAAAAACACCTCTTAAAGACATGTGAAGAAAGTGCTGTTTCGGAACCGAGATGTCCTACATGAAAAGCTCTGTAACCTTTTACCAGAAGGGAGCAGTCTAAAAAGGTACTGTGCATTCCCATCAGCGTTACATGTAGATACGTGATGCTCTGTGGCACATTTTGAGTGTGGCATCAGATGTTCAGAAAGACAATTGTTGGCTCATGCAAGCTGTTAACAAAGAACCTACAGGCTGCAAAATACTAACTGCAATATGAAGGAGAAGAAGGCTAATGCTTCAGACATGTGCTAGAATGCTCTGGAGACCATAAAGATCTTTACCTAAATCAGTTTTCAATCCAATTCAGCTCTTTTTGCAATAGCCATTTTCACAAAGTGGCAGTTTCTGTTCTTCAGTGAGAAAACTGAGGGTGACAGTAGCCATCAAGCTCTCTTGTGAGAGAAGACCAGTCTCAGGAGAGGACTATATCCTCACTTTCGCAGCACCAGTCAATGAAACAAGCCAAGAAACATTTACATGAGAGTTCATCACACAGAAGAAAGATCCAGGAGTTAAAAGGCCAAGGGTACCTCTGACTGGGCTGGACATGTAAATATGTAGATATATGAGAACAGAGGCGAGATGTTATATGTGTGATGCAAATACAGAAGACAGAAGGCTTGTAGTTCATGAGGTGGTTGACAGTGCATGAGGCTGGTCAGGAAATCATAAGGGTTGAAATTCCTTTAGGAGGGATGTGAGAATGTTGGTTAAGCCCTTTGCAACGTTTGGGGTTATGGAAGGTGAGCGTGTCAGGTGAGGTCACGGCAAGCTGGAAGCCACTCCTACAAATGGCTATGAAGTTAACACGCAGGTCACCAGAAGGGATGGGTTTGGTTAGATATGTTTGTAGCACACAGAACCTGACAAGAGGTTATTTATAATGACCACAGTGCAAACAGAGACTCTGGCAGGCCTGGTTCTAACAGTTTAACCAAGAATAGAGTCAAAAAGGTAGCACGGGAATGAGGGCATACAATCCAATCTGCTGGGTGAACACTTGAAAGAGGTAGGAACACAGCACCTACATCTCTCTTATGTCCATGAACACCAAAATGTACATCTCAAGCACAAGTCTAGCTAAACAGGTATAAGTTCAGCATGGACTTAAAAAAATGTGATTGACAGGAAGGTTACTGCACTGCTGGTGGAGGAAACCCACACTACCACGACTCACCCATTACTCACTCCACTCATCCCTTATAGTTTGAAGAAGTTAAATTAGTGATGTAATCTGCACCTTATGACTGAAACAGGCATGCAGATCATAATAGATACAGCAGGGAAAGACCCAAGAGGAGAAGTATTCTGTACCAAGCTTGAATGAACTACAGACAGATTTCACTGATGCCTGATCATTTGAGTCAGGTTTCTCATGCCTTAGCACCACCAAAACACTTACCATTTGCAGATTTAGGGATGAGACTAGAAACCCCTGATCTAAATCTTTAGCCCTTAATGCTTGAAATGAAGGAGCCATACTTTGGTACTGATTTACCACAGTAAGAACAGACTTAACCACTTTGCTTTAGTTGTCATATGAGCCATCATTCCCATGATGCAGTTTAATCCACAGTGAAGAAAGGGAGCAGCTGTGTTGATCTGGTATGCCTGTGTAGGATGGAGTTGGCCTGGGTGTGGAGAGGGCCCAGGGCCTCCAGAGGGAAAAGAAAGAACAGAAAGAAACAGCACATCTGCTCAGTTGATCCAGTAATGATGAATCAGGCCACAACATAACACAGCTACAAGTGCACTTGAACGTCCCACCAAAGTTCCACACACTGGATATAGTATTAGGCTGAGATAGTGTAGAGGTGGGCACCTTATTTAGGGTTTGGGCCACTAGGCTTTGATATTCCCCATTAAGTTCGATCCTTGGTGGTCTTGAGGTCACCTTAAGGATGGGCTAGTCAGGGTAGCAATCCTGGCAACTCTACTTTCTGAATTTTAATCCTGGTAAAGCTGGAGCAGGAATTATGGAGACTGAACACTGACCGGCTCCTTTTTACACCTCAGGAAATGTGGTAAGGACAGAAAGAAGAGAAATCCCTGGCTGCTTGTAGATTCCTAATCTTCGGAGAACGTAAAACTGAAATAGCCATCAGGAAGAAGACAAACTTGGTTTTCCAACAGTCCTGCAGGTGGTCTATATAAACATGTTCAGACTGTGGAAACTGGGATTTCAAGGACCTGAGGCAGAACGCTTAAACTGGTGTTCCACATGCCCAAATTCATCCTAATGCAATGGCAGAAGAATTTCAGGACGAGCTTGGTAGTGTCTGTGCACAGAAAATGAAAATTAAATATTGCATTTCATACCGTAACCAATTGATGTATACAGAACATGAAAGGTTCACCAAATGAAAAACAATGCTTTTCATGCAATGTTATTGTGTATGTGAAAACAGAGATAATATCTACAACAAACCAGAGAAAAGTCCCTGGAGCTGGTGGTGAAGAGCAATAGATAGATAATGTATATTGTATATCTGATATTTTACATGAATCTAATCTGGTTTTGGAACACGTGTTCTAAGGATATACAATTGAATGCACTTGGAACCTCTACACAGTATATCACTCCTACTAACAGTGAACTTTGTTCCACATGATTTTGAGAGATGAGGGCTGGGATGGACAGTGGGTACACATCACAGGTCCATAGTGTTTAGGTTCTGGCTGTTCCACGGACTGGTGAGAAAGTGTGTTGGCCTGGCCCTAGAGAGCAGCGCAGTCGCTGTGAGCCTGTGATGTGCTGTGGAGAATGTGAGGTGTTGGAGGGCAGTCGAGGAGCGAGTCTCTCTAAAGCATAGGTGTGGGTGGGTGTGTTCATGCTCAGGTTTTGCAGTAGTTTTTACTTTGAACTGATAAGTATCTCATCTGCAGTTAACAGCAGTGCTGGGTGTATTTTTACACAGCCTGGCTCTCTGAAATGCTTCAACGTTTTTGGATGTAATGGAGAATGTTAAGGAGGGTTGAATTTCACTGCTAGTAAGTCCAAATATGAGGACTAACGAAATCTTGTAGCAGATAAGGGGCACAAACCTGACTGACATATCTTATGTGTATGCACACCTGAATGACCAGACATTGGTCCTACAAACTTACTATTACTGTTATTAACTTACTATCTTATTAATCTGTCTCTTGAGAAATAACTGACAACATGCACCACTGCAAAAATGAACCAGTGCAAAAAATTTTAGACAATCTGTTTCACAGGCATGTTTCAGAGAATCATGTTCTATGTGTCTGGTTTATCTAGAGTCTGTAGACCATCTATTGTCATGCCCTACTGAGGTTAAAGTTTTCTAGTCCTTCAATCATTGGTTAGTTCCAGAGCACAGGGCCACCGTTGGCTGACTGTCCACTTTCAGACCAATAGAACTGAGCTGTGTCAACCTGTAGCACCTCTGCACCCTCATCCAAGCCACTACCATGCGAATGCCAATATGTGGAGAATGTTCCGACACACACATCATGGATTGGCAGTACTGCCATGGTGGGAAGTGATGAATGGGATAAATGCTGACTGACCAGTTGTCCAGGCTGTAACTCTATGCAGAGACTGCACCTGTAAAACAGATGTAACTAATATGGTGGCTTAGTGAAAGAAGGTGTAAGATAGGCATTAAGATAATCAAGTGACTGGTGAGTATATAACCAGAGTCTACAAAAACAACCAACTAGTTGTCCTAACCTAGCTTAGTGAGAACTCATGGTGAAAGTCCAGTGAGACACTCATGTTTAAACATAGAGCACTTCTGCCATCTCCTGGGAAGCAAGGGACATTGCTGTTACATGAACATACAGTCTGAAAGTCTGAAGCCATTTACCACAAATCATGGCTAGTTTTAGTATACACAACATGTGTTTTGTACCAAGGTACACTTTGCACTGTATGAAGGTACATTTTTCCTGTAATCATTTTAGACTATTAGGAGTTGAGTGGTTTCTTTAACTCAGCAGTAGGAACCCGCCATATTTTTGCCAGCCATTCAGATTCACAGATTTTCTTATGTCACTTGAGAGACTTTATATATGCATATCACTTGCATATATACACTATGTGATAGGTCCATGGTTGAAATCTGTATATGATGCAAGCTGTGGGTTGTGCCTAACCACACCCCTTACAGTGGTAAACGTCCTGTGATGCACAGCAAGGGAGGGCTGATGGCTTTAATTTATGAGTGACATCACAGAAGAATGGTACACAGAAAACATTGCTGAAAGTTCAATCTCATTCAAATGTAAGTTTGAGGAATGGTTTGAGGAAAAAATAAAGAACTGAATATTAAAATTTTGTGGTTAAGGTGGTTAAGGTACTTGACTTGTAAGTGGAAGGTTGTCAGTTCAAGCCCCACTTGTGCCAAGTTGCCACTGTTGGAATCCTGAGCAAGACCCTTAACCCTCAATTGACTGAGTACAAGCCTCAAGTTGTACTCAGTCATAATTGTAAGTCACTTTGGATAAAAGCATCAGCTAAATGCTGTAAATATAATTTATGTTAATATAGAATGAGACATGTTTACATAAAAACACAAACTATACTATTTTAATAATTTGGTAATTGCTGAACTAAAATATCAGATATAGTATATGTCCAGTGCTAAATTGAACTAACCAACACATATGGAATTTTGCTTTAAATGCAATATTCAGAAAATGTTTTCACTTTGTAATTATAATTAGTCACTTCTTTTTTTCACACTGAGACATGTATCACTATACCATGAATGATCAGAAAATAAACGCTTATAAGAACAACAAAACTCTCTGGTCTGCCAGTTCTTCAAGCTGTTTAGTGATGTTTAGTGGAAACCAATCCAGTTTCAAGCCAGTATGAGGTAGTGAGATAGTGAGGAAACAATGCAGTATTTAAATGAATCTTCACTGCCACATGTACACTGGCTTGAAAACCTGATTGTATGCTATTAAACCTCCCTAAACATATAACAGTTTATCATTTATCAGATGTATAGCAAACAAAAAAGTGTAATTTATGTAATGTGAATTACTATACATAATTCTATATTCCAGAATAAAAATATATGTTCATATCACACAAATTTGACATGAACATATACATCATCAGATAAATTTGCAATTTGTCAAAAGCGGTTTTTTTTTTGGTCAAAAATAGTTTTTAATGTTAGCTCATTTCCATAACACATGCTGTAGTACTGCACAAAGTGTAAGCGCCAGACTCCAGCAGAAAGTCCAGAAGGGGGAGACAAAGCATAAAACATAAAGGTATTCATCACCAAATTTGACTGCAAGGTGATATCCCACAAAGATTTAGGGAACTCCAGAGAAAATCCAGTGTACTCATATTTCCCCAACTCACTGATGCCAACAGAAGCTTGCATCAGGATCTCCAAACTAACTAACTAAAATATAAAAGATTAACATTCCCATTTAACGCTCGCGTTTATTTAAGGTTCCACAATGTATTTTTTATTACATTTAATTATTTTAAATACACAAAAATCGAATTTCGCAAACCCCTGACAGCTAAGTCCGGAGGCAGGAGGTTATTTGGTTATTAAACATGTACGTTCACCACTCTGTCCACTCTGTCCAACAAAGTTATTCTGAGTTATTCTGAGACACATTTTGGAGGGTGGAAGAACACAACGGAACAGTTTCCGTTGCGACAGTTTACGTGCGACTGTCTTCCACTAGAAGATGTTTACGATGTTGTTACTTTCAATTACAGGAAAGCAGTTTTTTTTACAGGTAATAGCAGGCCTATTATAAGGTTTTTGCCATATGAAAATAAGTCCAAGGTAGATGAATTCTGTTCGAGTTTAAAAATTATTTGATCTTAACTTACACTCTAGTCAAAGGTTTACACAATGCGTGTTATATTCTCCATTATCTACAGTTCATAAATAATAAATGGCACACAGTTCAACATTTCCATTGATAACAATCGCAGAGCTGGTTCTCCTAAATAATAGATAAGTGGAAAGTTATCTAAAAAATTATTAAATGCACTGCAATCTAGGTGAATGCAGCCGCTCATCAAACGCACACTCAAATCACAGCAGGGTTTTTCGTCGATCTGTCTGATTCAGTGTTTTACGTGCATAACTACAAACCACAGGTGTTCATAAGACCCTCCGCAGAGTGCGTTATTAGTGTGTACTGAAATAGTCTGATGATCACAGCTAATAGTAGCATTCGCAATTATGGCTACTGTCATCATCACAACTGATCCTACCTGAAGAATCACCTCAAGTGGGACAGGTGCTTGTGGGCACACCTGTTCCACAGAGCGGGATCGGTATACTATGCTCCAGTGAGCTGACCCAGGTACAGTTAAAATACGAGAGAGAGAGAGACAGAGAGAGAGAGAGAGAGAGAGAGAGAGAGAGAGAGAGAGAGAGAAGAAGAAGAAGAAGAAAAAAGGCTAACCACAAGGTGGCAGCAAGTACCCTCAAACAACTATCGTTTATCGTGAAATTCAGTCTGGAATTCGAAAATGCTTCCTATAAACCCATCAATATCCACTTCAGGAGGATATTTCAGCTCATTTTCCCTATAATAAATCTTAAACTATAATAAATCCTCATATATATTAGTACAATAACGATTTTATAAACATCTATTTTCCCCACTCACTAGTATGTTGGTGAGGATCAAAGCTTTAAAATATTTGCTATATCTAGAATCAAACGATTGGCACAGTGCCCTGCTATCACTCACTACGATCACAGCACAACAGATTCAAACCTACTCAGAAACAGCCAGTGCTGAGCCAGTACAGCCATCTGCCTTTAGCGCTTTGGCAGAAGTGATGTGCTCAGAACAGAAGTGATGTGCTCAGAGTGGCCTGATGGAATGCAAGGGTGAGGGCCAGTGTCCCAATGGTATCTCCGTTCTGATGGAGAAACTGCAAAGACCTTGATGCTTGCCTACAAAGCCAGAAATAGACCCATGTTATACATGAGGTCAATGGTCAAAGCTCGATCTGTACCTCAAGCACTTCCAACCTCAAGTATGGCTTGGCTTGAAATACCATGATTCAGGTCTCATGGAAGACAAGCATCGAGACTATTCTCTGTCCTGGCTCCCAGATGGTGGAATGAACTTTCACTTGCTGTTCGGACAGCAGAGTCCCTTGCAGTCTTCAAATGCAGACTGAAGACCCATCTATTCACAGAATATTTAAATGAGCAGTGACCCTGTTTCCATATTGACTAACTAAATTAGTATTTATTGTAGAGTATTGTTTATTACACTGATGTTGTCTAACAAACTCTAGTACTTATTATTTATTACACATCATTGTTTAAGATAGAACTTATGTATTTTGTACTTCTAAGCATCAGCAGTGATCCCTGTATTTCTACAGAATTATAGATCATTGGTATATTGGACTCTAACCTGCTGTACTAGCTAGGATGTATTCTTTGAGTAAATGACAAAGCACTTTTGTAAGTTGCTCAGTATAAGAGCATCTGCTAAATGCCATAAATGTAAATGTAAAGATGCTTAGAATCTCCAATCTATGCCCCTTTTCAATGTGCTCTATCTGAATGGACTGAAATGAGGACTGAAGAGAGTTTGTATGATTCTGAGTAAAGAAACTGTGAAATGAACCCCAACATTTTGTTCTGCTGAGTGTTTTCACAAATCTCAGGTTTCACAGCTAGACACATCACTGGCCCTTCCACAGTGCCTAATCAGTATAGGCTGAAATACCGATTACAGATAATAGTAGCAGCTTTGGACTTTTAATTTGGCCATATTGGTACGGTCCTACCTCATGATTTACTTTATTATTTTATGATTAAGATATCTTCCTATTTCAAGAAAACAAAATGTTCATTTCTATCATAAGCATTTTGTTGAAAGGACTAATTCAAAATAACATACAACTGGAAAATGACAGACTACTCTGTCCTTTTCTCATACATGCTGAGGTGCACATCATGCCTTTGTCTCTGAGTAGCATCAGAATGCATTGCACAGTTGTATAGTGTGTTTAGCATTATGGCAACATGAATGCATTTGAGTAAAAAGACATTCCTCAAAGACACTCAAAGACACTACTGGCTTCGCTAATAGACTACTCAGCTCATTCTGCCAGCATGAAGAGCGCTGCCAAAGTTTGACCTTCTGGATAGGGGGCAAAAATTGGATTAAGTGGTTACAAAGATTTAAGGATGGCATCTATACAGATAAAAACACACTTGTATCATGGGTGACTAGGCAGAAAAAAATAAAATTTTGCTAATTGTTTTACGACTGACTAATGAGAAAGTCAAGAAGTAGAACACAATGAAAGAGCCACATACACAATACAACCCATCATGCCTGCTTAGATCAAAAGGTGCAGGCTCTTTACTAGTACCAAGAATAAGAAAATCTAATGCAGGGGGCAGAGTCTTTTCCTATAAAGCTCACACACTATGGAATAACTTTCCTGCAACTGTTCCGAGACTCAGACACAGTCTCAATATTTAAGGCTAGGCTGAAAACCTATCTCTACAGTCCATGGGCACTGAGAATTATGGTAAACTAGGATGTTATGATGCTGTCACTTCACTTTTTTTTTGTCCCTCAAGTTTGTTGACTTAGAGCAGTGAAGTGCTGATGTTCCAGGGTGCCATGCCTGTGTTTCCTTCTGGCTCTTTCCTTTGAGCTGTGCTGCCATAGCTAGATCTGCCAAAGTCCATCTTTGCACATTAGAGTTCCTTGTACCTGGACATGCCTAATAATCTATTATCTTTCTGCTGAGGTACACCTACCCAGGATGTCATGATGTTAATGAGCCTCAACCTATCTAAGCTGCCATGGCTCCTCCCACTACCCATAATATCCCCTGCTGTAGCCCAACACACCTCCACCCCCGCCAACTACTTCTCTGTTGCCCTTGATGGACATTCTCTTGCAGGATTTACTTCTATTTCTCATAAAATTGTTACTATTGTGACAACCGCTCTTGGCCAGACGAGGATGGGCACCCCCTTTGTCTTGGTTCCTCTCAAGGTTTCTTCCTCATGCTCTAGGGAGTTTTTCCTTGCCACTGTCACCCTTGGCTTGCTCACTGAAGGCTTGGACTTGGACAGTTGTAAAGGTGCTTTGTGACAACATCTGTTGTAAAAAGTGCTATATAAATACATTTGATTTGACATTTTGTAGCTCATAGAAAACAAATCCACCAAAATTCAAAATCCAGTGGCATGTATAGTATACAATGCTGCACAGGACATCAACGGGTATGGCTGACCTGGCATCAACTCACGGCATTCACTGCCCCATTCAGGACGCTGTGTTTTAAAAGTTTAGAACTTCTTCAGCTACCAAGCACACCCAGGAGAGGATGTCCTGGATCCTGAACATGTTGGGCTACACGGATTACACAGATTATTATGGATTGTGTGTATGTAGTGTAGTGTTCTCCTCAGGAGAAGACAGGGACAAAAGCTTGGATGTGACATTAAAAGACAAATCTGACATCCTTCCTAAAACAGACCGACAGGCATTGGATTGGTATGTGGATCCTGACAAGTTGAATCAAATGCCACCGTAAGGCTGTTCCCGCAGGGCAAAGAATGACAATTGTGAATCAGACCCTGGCCATAGATGGGGCTTGCTTGTGCTTCTCAGACCCCATAGCGCAGCTTCCTGTCTGAACTGATGAACCACAGGTCGAGAAAAATCTTGACAACCCGCCACCCGATTCACAACTTGCACATACACAGCATGTGGCATCCCAGGCTGCAGCCCATCCCTTTCAGGGGTCATGTCGATGAACAGTCAGAGGAGGAGCCCCAAGCATAGCATGCCTACCTGCTACAGAAAAATGGGGGCTGGAATTCCAGCAACAGCAGGCCATGCGTGAGGTTGAATGGGAAACAGCAAAGTACAGAGAACAGAGCCAATTCCACACAAATTAATGCATATATAAACTTATTTTGGGGGGCAGTGACCGTAGAAGATGGACTGTTTCTGAAAGGAAGAGGGTTAGTATTTTTTACGTCACTCCCAAACCACATTCTACCAAACTTGTAGGAGTGTTGTAGTGAAAAGGTGGAAGGACACAAACCCTGCAGTATAGTGATGATGCTGTGAGCTTGAAGTTCCAAAGTGACATCCAGTACTTTGACAGTCACACAAGCGACATCAACACCAAAGAGGCGCTGAAGCCAACGCAGACCAACGTCAATCGTGACTTTTTGTTTTTCTCTGTGGTAAGACAATGTATGTTTTCTACTGGCAGATCACTTGCATTTTCAGTGGAAGAGAAAAAGACAAATGTGGTTAAAGTTATTTTATCTACTGAAAGTTTGTAATGCAAGAAAAGTAGGACAAATCGAGAATATAAGGCAAATAACATTTGGGTATCAATTATTTTGCTGAGAAAAAAAAAATCTCCTTAGCAATATAAAGAAAAGGAAATGTAACTGAGAAAGGAAAATAGTGCATAATTGTCCGGCATCGCCACCTACAGGGGGAACTAAGGACACGTTCATAGTTCTTTTTATGAGTTCAATTGCAAGTCAAGGCTCTCATCTGTTGGATACGTTTTTCAACTTTTATTCGTATCTATCCATCTCCACTCACATGCACGTGTGCGTGTTTAGAGCATTTTTGTTTTTGTTTTTGTTAAACCGAGCGTGATTTCAAGTTAACTTGCTCCATATTTCGCAAAATGACCAGGACAATTATTAGGCTTTACGGTTAGGCTTCAGCTAGTACACAATAAAGTTGCAATGGCCCTATTTATTCCATACGACAGGGGGCCAGCCTAACGGCCTTGAGATTGCCAAGAATAATCAACCACGACGGGAACGATATAGAGAACTGGACGTCCGTAATGTCAGTAAGAACTTTGCATTCAGTCTCAGTATATACGCTTATACTGATCCCCAGAACTAGGTAAAAGATTGTTGGTGCTATCCGTTTCGGCGCATGGACTAGGGAAAATTCTGTTTTTGTCGAGTGTGACGAAAAGCTGGTACGCCCGAGATCTCAGTAAGAATGTCGTCTGAGTTAAGAGTTTTGAGCACGAAGCCTAACAATTCTCGCTTCTGTCAATCACTCTGAACAGCTGAAGATTAAATGTTACCCTTCACTGAACTTCATGTGTAGACAACTCACTCAAGACAGCTAGGCTGTTTGTGCTAACAAACTGCACCAGCTCTGTGTCCTAGTATACATGACTTCAGTTATGAAATGTTAGAGAGCAAATTACCATCTCCCGCAGTCTGACCGGACCACATATCCAATGTTGGAGTTACACAGGCCAATCCAAATGAATACAGAAAATCCACAGTTTTGAATGAAAAGTGAATAACTAATCCATTATCTCGGGAGCTGTACTTGTCGTGACATGCCTAACTGCGAGAGGACTGTAACAGAGCTCTTCAGTGGCCGTAACAGTTTCCGAAACTTGCCCAAGGAACCAAAGCACGCCTAAAGCCGCCTAAGCCACTAGCAGTTCGCCCAAGATCCGATGCCTGACGGGATGTGTAGTAGAACAGAAGAAATAAGTGAGTGGGAGGAGCTATAAATTATAAAATTAATTGAAAATAATAATAATAATAATAAAGAAAAACCCAGATAAATATCTTAATTACTTAATAATTATTAGATATTTTATATTAAAATTATTCCTCAAAAGGCGAATGAAGGTACGGAGATGAAGTAATTACCTACAATTAATTTGAACGCACACTGTTAATCTTTTATAACTCAACATATTACTGTTTATTAACATGTTACAAACAGTTCAAATTTGCTTCAAGTGGACCATCCACATTTAAAATGCAACAAAGCTGTGCAAGTGATTTAAAACGCTGAGACTGGGGACACGCACGCACACACGCACAGAGTGCCTGATTTGAGAACTTGTCTAAACAGTGTTGTTGCATTACAGAGGCAGGCATTGTTTGCAGTCATTTACCCCCCCAGACATACACCCACCCACCCAAGCCTGTTGAACTGAAACACATTCCTTTAGACATATAACAACTTCCACCCACAAGCTGCACCACTTTGGGATGAGAATGAGGAAAAGCCTGTAACCTGAAAAGATCGCCATAACAATGAAGTAGTGTCAGATGGAGAAAAAAAGATGTGTTCCCTCTCCTGCACATTTTAGTGTTTTCTCTGCACATATTTTAACTTCATGAAGTTCTTGTTAACCAGCTAAATAAGGTGAAGTAGAGCACAGCAGAGACAAAGCAGGCTTGGGATAGACCACTCTGAGTTCTGTTGCTAGCAGCTTTTAATGTTTGGGTGTTTTTTTTATCCAGGAGCCAATTTTCACTATTTAAATCCTTAACTTATCGTATGTTGGCAATGGCTGCATAGTTTGAAGAAGGGCAATGAATTATATTTCTCGTGATTTGTAATTTCTGGCTATTAACAGGCTTTGAATATGACATGAGCACATTAATGAACTAAAACTGATCGAAAGTGGTCTTGCTAACGAATGTTGGCTAGTACAATGGTCTCTTTCTGACAGACACAGAGAGACAGGCTGAACAAGAGAGACAGGCTACCAAAACTAGTCCTCTACTGCAGATGTCTGCAGAGAGAGAGAGAGAGAGAGAGAGAGACTGCCACCAAAGTTACATCATTAGCAGAACACAAAGAGGCAGACAGACAGACAGATCCCCCCCCCCCCCCCATATAATCAATTACATATGCATTATTTATCCTTGCATTCCTACTACAGCAAACATTTCGCTGTACAAATCATTATCCATTATGACAGGCATTTTGTGGTGGTGGGTTCAATCAAGGAGACATCCACCAACATGTGTGAAGCCAGAGAAGGACCAGGCAGGTAGAGAAGAACAGAGCCAGGTAGAGAAGAACAGAGAATGGCTCACAAGGTAAGATTGAATCTCACTCAGGTCTTTACTGGACCAGGAAGGGCCCATTGAATACTGAAGCTTACATATATCATAAGGCCATAATGGCCTGTGCTCAGTACTTACACTGTAAATGATAAAAAAAAATTAAATTATTATATAAAGCTGATTTGCTAAAATATTTCTTTGTCACTTGAGCTGATTTGTATTTCTCAAATCAGGCCTGATGAGCTATGTAGGTGTGTTAGGCCCTATTATTTAAAGGATGGCATATTTCCTTATTCAACTCTCATTAAAGTCACCAATTAACTTCCACCTCATTTTTGCAGTTTTGGCAAAATCCCCAAATGTTTTTTATGGTCAGGAGACCCTGAGAAATCCTGGATTTTCAACAGAATGGTCTTTATGAAAACTCCTTGATTGTGCTGCAAGTTCAACAACAAAGTGTAGTGGTTCCCTTTAATTACCAGTGAGGTAATGCTGATAATGAACACGAGATTACAGCAGTCAGGCAGAGAGCCTGCAGTTTTTATTGAACACATTTTAATTTTCCATGAATGTCATGATGGACAGACAAACCCTGAAAATGACAAATGCACAAACAGAAGTACACAAAAACACAAGTGTGAACACATACAGCCACATGCACACACACAAAGTCAAACACACACACACACACACGCGTACATACACTTGCACTCCGCCTTCCTTCAAGTCATTCATTCATTCAAGTGATGATTCAAGTATTAGATAATTCTGTAGTGACTACTCAATAATTTTCCCCTTTCTCTGAAACAAAAAGAAATATTAAAAGAAATATTCATCAGTTCATCAAAATGCATGAAATACACAGTAGAAAAACCAAGGCATTCTTCTGGTTTTGAGAGTACAGTTCATTTTGGTCCAGTTTCCAGTGCTGCCGATAGCCAGATCTTTTTTGAAGAAGTCCCTCAAAGAAAAGGATTCATCCCAGGCCCACATCCAGTGACATCATAATAATGAACCCAAAGATACAGGTCCAGGAAGCCAGCTTACCATTTCCACTGCAGAGGAAAACACACAATGACACACTGATCAGGGACCAGACCTCACAAAAATCAGACATCTCCAGACACATCGGTACTCAATGTTTCACATTATATTTTTGTGCCAACCCTCTCCCCTACCCAAATGCTTTTCCTTCTCTTGACAAACCACCCTCATTTGCAGCTCAGTGTTCCCTGACAGCATCATTTCTTCAAACAAGTTCAGAGAGACATTGAAAAGCATGCAGGATGATAGATGTGACATGAGGCCAGAGGGCTGCACAATACATTATTTCAATTATCACGATACTGTTATCCATGTGGAGATCTTTCACCTCACTTGGGCTTCAGGTACAATATCATCGACCACGACATAAACCATGGCCCCTGCAGCAAAAGCCAGTGCGTAGGGCAGCAACGGCTCGGCCAGCACCACAGCAACGCCACCTAGCAAGCCAGCTAGAGGCTCCACCATCCCACTTAGCTGCCCATACCTGAGAGAAGGGATGCCATATTTTAACACACACACAACAGAAGAGGGGATTTTTTTCTCATAGTTTTTGTCTTCAGTTAAAAGCAAATCAGCCACGATGACATTTTTCTTTGGAAATGGATCATCAGTACCTGGACTTCTAAACTTTTACAGTACACAGCACATACCAACGTACCTCTACTGTGCATCTGCACAGTGGAATAAATTGCAAAAAAATCTAAAGTTACTATACTGTTTACTAGGAGAATTTGGTAACAGCCAAAGAATTCACAAGAAAAAGATACAGACCATATGGAAAATTTTATTTACAAGGCTCCCTATATAAATTAATTTAGCTAGCAGCAGACAAGATCAATTCTTGCTGTTAATTGTTTTTGGACATAGTGTGGATAAAACCATGCTGGGACATAAGGGTCATACAGGAAGTAAGTGTGTGTGTGTGTGTGTGTGTGTGTGTGTGTGTGTGTGTGTGTGTGCGTGCGTGCGTGCGTAAACAGTACACACTCACCAAAAGGCTCTCCATGTGGACATTCCAGAGCCACACAGTGGCAGACTCACTGCTAGGCCCTCTGGGAAATTCTGGATGCCTATGCCTATGGCCAGGTTCCTGAAACACAGCAGTATCTATGTCTCATCCCACAAACCACAACCAGAATACAGTTGTTCAGTGTGGATCTGGCCCATTTGACATGCCCCTTGTGAAACATGGTGAGAAGTGAACACGCCAACCTGCCGCCTTGGTGAAAATACAAAGGACATAAGCTGTAACCTGCCTAAATGTTCTGCAGTGCCTTTCATGGACAGAAACCTTTGAAAATTCTGTTCACACATAATCAGTGACATTTTTCAGCAATAATAGTTTTCCAAAATCAATTAATTTGCCCATAAACCTAGCAAAGTTTAACATATGCTTTTTACCACTGCTGTAGTCCCTGCATCTTGACTTCTTCTCATTTTTTACTTTAGGAAAACCCATAAGAGGAGCAGCCAAAGCATCAGCTGTGCACGCTGTCAGAGAACCTACACCCAGACCTTCGCTCAACCTACGCCCAAGGCCTTCATCCAACCTATGCCCAGGTCTTCATCCTACCTACGCCCAGACCTACACCCAACCTACACCCAGGCCTTCAGCAATGGTGTGAGCATGAGGCCAGCCTACGCAGGACCAGACAACTGGTCTGGCCCACGCTTCCCAGCATCCCTCTGCAAGAACCCTCCGGAATCCCCTCAACCCACACCACCCCTTCCCATCTCCAGAGCCACTAGCAAATGGCTGAACAGGAAAAGTTGCTCTGTTTTGAGAAGGCCCTGTCCTCTCTCCACCTTGTCTGCTCTCGTGTTCAGCTCCCTGGCTCACAGTCAAGATCCTGCCGGTGGGGCAGGAGGATTAACGGTGGTTAGTCACGGAAAGTCCTGCAGCAGGCACAGCCTGTGGGAATGACTGGAGCAGAAGAGAGAGAGGAGAGGAAGGGAGGGACAGATGAAGGAGAAGGGAGGGCAGAGAAAGTGTAGCTGGAGTCTGCCATTAGGGCAAGAAGTTGATTTATGAGAAAGAAATGTGCTTGGCAGAGTAAGGTGCCAAAGTCGACTGTGTTGGATGAGAATTCACTCTTCTAAGTCAGTGCTTGTTCACATAGGACATGTAGAAGTTGATGTGGGATTTTTGAGAGAAAGAAATAAAGTTGTCAGCCATGTCTTTAATTGGGACCATTAATAGGCCCTTTTAATGTTTCACATGACTGCTTCAGCCAAAAATCTCTGAAAGCATAACCCACGTGATGTTACTTGGAATAGCATAGTAATGCTTGCATCTACCGAAATAGTCTTTGTTTGTTGCATTTTGAAAGAGAGATAAAGAGAGAGAAAGAAAGAGAGATAGAGCCAGAAAGAGTGCTGGGTAAGATGCTTTTTGGCATGAAATAAACTCATTTTCCCAGCTCCAGAGTTGACAGCTGGGTTGAAGCCATGAGAATTGTCCTAGGCACGACAGAGCCCCTGACTGTTTTATACACACCTGTTCTTGTACATGTACATGCATCTGCTCTGTCTGCATTCACTCTTCTCGACCAGATATTTGGAAGTCATGGAGGTTAAAAGATGTCCACCTGCTGGCCTCTCTGTTAGTGGCCAGACAAACTAAAGCAACTCCAAGTTACTGTAAATCCAAAAGAACGAGCAGCTATTCTCAGCACCATGTGTGGTGGGGGGGTTGGGTGGTCTGCAGTGTGCTTCATTTGGATCTGTTCAATTTAATTGTATGTGGTGGACCAGCAGTTACTTCTGATTTTAAGATAAATTTTCAGCTTTTAGGGTAAATCACAAATGAGAAAAAGATGAGATTTTATGAGTGTGTGGTGTGTTAGCAAATGTGTAGAAAGGTAAGTAAAGGTCTATGGGCACTGAGGAGGGTGGTTGTGTTATTAAGTGCATTAAAGAGTGTTTTAAAAACATTAGCAATGGAACTCTTCCAGTTTTTATTGAAACGGCTTGAAAAAGCTTTCATTGATAGAGCAACAGTAGTTCCAGTGTCCTACCATAGAGCTCCTCTCTGGACACAAAGGAGCTATTGCTGCCCCTCTATCTACTCAGACACACACACACACGCATACACACATGCATGCACACACAATGGGGGTCAGCCCTGAAAGGGCATCTGTTCTTTGGGGAGACCCAGCAATCCAGAGGCACTGGGGGAAGTACCACAAACCAACCAGCATCCCTCTCCACAGGCCCTCCCTTGAGTCAACCGGACACCACACTCTGAACAAGACCCATTCCACCCACATAGAATGTCTGTACAGTGGCTGCATTTGCAACCCTATCAATCCAAGTGATCAAGTCTTATGTGTTGATTATAATAACAAATTGAACCCTAGATGTCTGAATCAAAAGAACAGAACCAGACAAAACATGGGTGGGGTGAGGAAGTGAGAGTCTCAGCAGTGAGGGTCCGGGTGAGGGTGTGAGGGTCTCAGCAGTAAGGGTCTGGGTGGGGATGTGAGGGTCTCAGCAGTGAGGGTCTGGGTGAGGGTGTGAGGGTCTCAGCAGGAGTTGATATTCCTTTCCATACTGTCAAATTGTGGAACATGCATATGAGGGACCACTAAGGAAAGAACTCTAGCCTTAATACTCGATTTTCTTTCAGGTTGAGATTTGGATGCTTTTTCAAGATTTACTTTCCAAAACCTAAATTAATATTTTAAACTGAAATATTTGTTTTAGGCCCCTGACCTATGTTTTATTTTATATTAGACACTGTAATTTTTTGTTTTATTTTTCTATTTACTTGTGGTGTTTTGTTAATTAAGCAATTGTTCTGAACGGTGTTTCAAATCCACTAAATTTGAAAACCACCACTGTGAGATTATTACATTTTGCCTGACAAAAACAGGAAAATAAAAAGGGAGAGAGAGAAAGAGAGAAACAGTGGGAAAAGAAAGAGAAAAGCACGTAGTTTTCATGTGTATTGGCTCTCGCCAACAGACAGGACCAGCTGAGTTAAAAGACAAAGAAAGCAGACAGAAAGGCATGAACAGATGACTTTTCTCATACTAGTGAAGCCCAATACTCGCCTTAAAGTCTTGGAAAAGAAGAGTGACTGCAAAGGAAAGGGTATGACAGGACAGCCACGGGGGAAAGAAAAAGAATGTGTGTGAGAGAGAAAAGAAAGAGAACAGGGACTTTATGTTCTTGGAGATTTCTGCACAGTGCCATCTTTCCATATCTTATATTGTGTGATCTCCTGGCGAGCAGATTGGTACATTCAGTCCAACTCATCTCTTGCTCCCTTTACAGCCTGATGTAGCTTTGCTGTGTGCTATGCACTGTAAGCGCATCAGACGCAAACCCAAAGATGTATGGAGCGTTTTTTTCACCACAAAAGGCACTTTGTGTCAGCAAAAAATAAGGAACCTGACTGAAACACATCCTGCCGGTGGCAGCAGGAACTGAAATGTAACAAAAAAACAGCCTTTCAAACCTGAGGTAGCTCTGCTAAGGCATAGCAGATAGTAGCAATATAGAAGATGTTCTTGTTAGAGTATATTAAGAAGTAGAAGGCATCAAAGGCTGGTGTGTGTGTGTGTGTGTGTGTGTGTGTGTGTGTGAGGGAGAGAGAGAAATACACACACAGACACATGTGCACACACACAAAAGGAAAAAAATCTACCTAACTCACTAGAACACAAACACCCTACTTTATTTATTTATGACACATTTATTTTTCCATTTGCATCACAGAGTTTAATCTTGGGGTGTGTTCAGACCTATAGTTCATTTCCCTTCGTCCAGACTAAACAACAAAATTGTTCATTGTAACATTTTAATCTTGGTTTGATTAGCGTTCATACTTATAAATTTACAATCAAACCAAAGTAAATTTTAAAAAGTGACGTATGACAGATGTATGATACAGTCTATGGGCTTAATGCCCTTATCAGGGTTGTGTATACCTGGCAGTATTTTTACCACCTGGAAACACAGTAAGAGGTAGTAAAATAGATAAAGTAGTCCAAACAGCTCCAGACATTCATGCTCTGCACATCCTAAAGAAGAGAAGACAACGCACACTTCCGATGTCTGTACCAAACTGTAATGGAAAACATTTTTTGTTTTCAATGCACTCTGTTCTGTCGTCGCATGTTTAGTGTCACATCTTGTAACACCACGCCCTGTGTTTGGTTCGTTTGGTTCATATTGTGTTCATACTTCAAACGAACAGCACCAGAATTTAGAATTTAGAAATGGACTGAGTCCCACCTGCTTAGGGGGTCTATTTGGTGTGCTTCAGAGTTCGAAAGAAAGCGTTCACATTTACTCTAATCAATTGCACTAACAGCAATTGTATCAGGGATAGTTTTAAATGACCCAGCCTTAATTTTCTTTTCAAAAACTATATAATAGTCATTTTTTTGTTCTTATTATTGTTATATATTTATTTTATTGTTATTCTTCAATACTTCTATACTGTGTAAACCAAGCTTTGGCAATATAAATGCACTATTAATTTGTCGGGCCAATAAAGCACCCTGAATTGAGTGAGAAAGAGAGTGTGGGGGGGATTACAGAGTGATTTCCTACATGTTCTTTTCTGCCTTCTGTCTTCAAATGCCACAACAAAATAAACTATAAAGCATAATATGAAACATCAGGCTTTTTTCTGTCGTTGCATAATATATATCGTCATATCACATACCCCTAGGCCCATCAATAATGAAATGCAGGCCTATTCCTGACTGAGTTTCTGAGTGCAGTGAGTGTGACATCTGAGTGAAACAATGAATAGGATCTATAACCTAAAGCCATTCAGCTAACATTCCTTCAATGGATAATACTGCTCTTATGCTTCAGCCACTCTCATAAAGATGTAACTTGCATTTGAGTGTGTTTGTACCTTTCTCAAAGAAATGTTAGGCAAATATGAAAGAAACAATGGATGAAAATAATAAAAGCACTCATTCCACAGTCGGTAACATTCTGAATTGAGTCACTGTTCTAACACCCAGAACTGCGAAACACTATGACACCACTGAGGTTTGGGTGTGCTAGAACACAGAGAAACAATGCATTACAGCACTATCAATGTGACAACAAAAGAGACAACCAATGAGGCAAAGAGACACAATAAAATCCTTGAAACATGCCCTCACTAACCCTCAAGAAATGAATGACTGAACGATATAAAATGGAACTACGCAAAACTATATTTGTTACTTCACTCTGTACTCAAAGAAGTGCATTTCAACACTTCAAATGAGCTTCTAACAGTGCTCAATTAACAGTGCAGTGCAGCCATGACTGTAGCTTGGCAGCATGAATGCTCGGACTGCTTTACTGTTACTGTTTCTGAGGCTGTGGAGTACAGGAAGGCTTTAAATGTTGTTTCAGCTGAGCCTACCACTCTACGCTCCCTCTACGGCAGAACGCTTTTCAAGAACTCTGTCACGATGTCATTTCCCATCTCATGTTTGGTGTGTTGCTGAAAGACACCTGTGACACTTAACGGAGCTCGGACTTTGTCCAACTTCAACGGTCTGCAGAGAAACCCAAATGTCAGGAGCTAAAAGGTATGCTTAAGTCCCTAATGGCTTTCAGCTCTCCAACACGATGATGAGGTTATTATATTTGCTGCTGACGCAGGCATCAACCGTAACTCTTGACGCCTAGGTTCTGAAAGCTCAGTTCTAGTGAGAACCATGTGCTTTGTGTCTTCAAACATTCCACACATAAGAGCAAGGGGAGCACTAAAAATATATATAACACACTGCTTTGAAGAGTTCCAAAGCATCTGGTTTTAACAGTCTACTTGAGTGTGTGTGGGTATAAGGGAATGTGAAGTCTGCCTTTGAATGTGAGTAAGGAGAGGGTGAGTGAGAGAAAGAGACACACACACACACACACACACAGACACACACACAAAGACAGAGAATGAGACAAAGACAATGTGTGCGTGCGTGCGTGTGTGTGTGTGTTGAGAGAGAGAGAGAGAGAGATGCAGTGGTTTTACTTTGGAAACAAGCAGTCTTTTGTTTTTGTGAGATGGGCTGGCCCTTACTGCCTTCGGATGGGAAGAGAGTTAAGGAAGAAAAAGAAGAGCGAGATGAGCGGGAAAAAGGAGAAGACGACAAAAGCTTCAGTGGGAAACCATAAGCAATTCAACACATGCTGTCACTTCATGGGACACAAAACTAGCATTGATGAGCATGAGGCAGGCTAACTCTTTATACAGGAATATCCAAATGTTAGCATGTGGGTCCCAATGCCCTGCTGCTAGTGACATGGCATATGTACTGTCAGTCTCCAGGAAAGTGGAGGCTTGTCCTGAGAATTAGAGTCATCCACTCCTTCCATCCTTTTCACTGTCCATGTGTGACAGGTTTTAAGACACACAGCCACGGCGTCTTGCACCATAACGATTGTGATTTGTGCACACACAACTCACGTTCCCCGATGTGTGTTCTATGTTTTTACTCTTGCTTAATTTGACTTAAGCAGAAGAATACTTGTGGTCTTGCACACGCACACACAGACACAAACATACACACACACAGCACACACACACACACACCATCATGTCTCCTGTATATATCTGTGTATGTGCTTATACAGTGACATCTGTTGCATCCATAAGTCCTTCAGAGAGAGTGAGAGGGGAGATCTCAGCAAACATTTGCTCAGATGAGGGTGACCATCCCCATTTCACTCAGAGAGCCGGTCCGTCTGGCTCTGTGCGGCATCCTCTCTTGGCTGCAGACGATCCTGGCTCATGATCGTGACACACGGCTGCTGTTAGGGCTAACGTCTTCTGTCCATCACCCAGAATTCACCCCCACCCCCGCCACTAACCACACTCCCATCCTCCCTTTCACATATGACGCACGCCTACTTGAAAGTCAACATGTCTGTCAGTTCAAACAAAGGCATTACTCCAGCTCTTTGGACCTGGGCCAGAAGACATGCAATGCAGCTTTTGGCCACCGGGGGTCAGCATCACACAGCAGCATATGCAGACAGAGCTGTAAGTGCACAACAAAGGACATGTTCTGTGTGTGCCAGTTGTAACCATTTCAATCTAATTAATAGCTGTTGATTGGAGTTTTCTCCTCTGGTGCACATCACACACTTATTACTGAATGGTTTGTTGCCAGTGTTTTGAGGCTAACCCATGGATATGGATAACTAATGCAATATTACGTGAGTCATGATCCACTAAGCAGAAAAAAAAATTAGAGAAAACAGACAGAGGGAAAAAAAAGAAGAGAAGACAACTTCCATATCTTCAGTATGATTGGCAAGCCTTTAACTTTGTACTGGAGAGGCCGAATGCATTATTTATATTGCACAGATATAGAGGCCTTTGCTGTCTATCATGGATTCTGTTTTACACATAGGAAAAGCAATCTTAGATTGATCAAGTTATATACAGCCAGAATACATCTCAGATGCATCAGATCAAAAGTGACTGCAAGCTCCACAGAGACCCATCTGTGTACCCCAACACGCCCCCACCCCCATCCGTCTCATCTCTGGGCAAATAATCGGTTGCTTTTCTCTCATCATGCTAAATTGAATTGCATGCTTTTGCTATTGTCAGATGCATTTAACGCTGCCCCTGTTGTTTTTTCCATAGCTGGAGCCCAAGCCATGCACCCTCTTGGGGAGAAAGCAGGGGGAACTGAGTGAAGGTGGGGAAGTGAAGGTTGGGGGGACGAGGTCAGGGAAGACTTGCCTGGCACTCTCGAAAGTGGCCGACGAGGTCTTCCCAGCAGCTCCGAAGCCAACACCCACAGCGAGGCCCTCTGAAAGAGAACACACACAAACATATACAATACATTTACATTCATGGCATTTAGAAGTCACTCTTATGCAGAGTGACTAAACTGGTGTTCTTGAATTCCTTTTAAGCAAGCATCAGTTTTAAACATGAAACAAGACTACAGGAAGACAGTGAAGTAAATGGAGAATACACACACACACACACACACACACACACACACACACACACACACACACACCATAGTGTCTTCCACTGCTTACATTAATATTTCAAATAAACTTATGAGGAATGTCATTGTTGTCAAAGAGAGAGAAATGAGAGTGTGAGGATATGCAGTAGAATACAACAATAAAAAGATGAACATTTTATCACTTTTTCACAGAGCCTGGAGTGGTGTGAGTGTTCCCAGCAAGGAACCTGGACCTCAGACACCATTTCATCTTGAAAATAAACCTGCCAGCACTGAGAACAAGGAATTGACATGATATGATCCAAAATTTAACTCCAAATCCACCTGTGTATTCGCAACATATTGAACAGAACTCACTAAATGAGTTAACACAGTCCCCTGTAGAGGACATTGAAATAAATCCAACTCTAGTCCTAGAAAATGCTAATTGAGCTCCAGTAAATCTTCTTTATTTATAGGTAATCCAGAGGCAGGAATACCCTGTATGCAATGCAGGGGTCACTAAAACCTCTGTCTTTTCGCTCTGTAAAAAGACTTCTGTGTCACTGTTATAAGTACAGCACGTGTGAGTTCCCCCAAGGAGGATCAAAAGGTCCTGCAGAAGCATAGATCAGAAGAAACAGCCAGTGTCTACAAGGAGAACTGGAAAACCACAGATCTTATAAAGCTAAAAAAAAATACAATATATCTGTGAGAAAAAAACAACAAAAAAAACATTAACCAAATTTATGCTCCAAAAAATTCAATCTAATTCATAGTATGGATAAAGTCTTATTTACTAAACAGTAAAGTTTAAGCAGTAAAGAAAAGTATGTTTAGTTACCAGTGGAATTTAATTTACTGGCCATAACCTCAATCAAATGTGGTCTTTTCTGCAGTAAGGCAGTTTTTCTGTTCACATACATTTACAACATGCCTACGTTGAATAGCCTGTTTCATTCTCCACCGTTTCAGTGGGAATTTAGTTAGCACTTTGACTTTGCAGAATTCTTGTCACCTGTTGAAGACATGATGTCACTGATTTTTTTTTTTATGTGTAAATGACCATTGCCATTTTCATGACCCAGTCCGTTTTGACCTATGGACCACAAACGAATGCCCGGACATTCTGCTATAGTCTCCTGATCCAACTCAAAATTCATTGATCTCTCAATAACCTTAAGAGTAACTTGAAGACATGAAGTCCCCAATGCAGCAAAGCAACCCTTATACATTAAACTCCCTCCACCAGGTTTTATAGATGGAAATACATTTTGGTATGCAGCATTTTGTTCCCTGCAATTCTAATGCTTTGTATTTTCCTTTGAATTTTGGTCTCAACTGTCCACAGAATGTTGTTCATGGTGCAGTGGAACATCTTCAGGCATTTGAACAAACTTTAGACATGCAGCAATATTTGTTTTGTTCGGGTTTTTCTTAGAATGGATTCATAAACATGGGAATTACCCAGTACGAGAGCCGCTTAACAGTGAGCCCAGGGTTGGATGTCCCTTCTACAGCACGCCCTGGCACTGACCTGTGTAGGGCACTCCTACTGAGTGTGGCAATTCTCAATGTTGATGCACATATGGGACCGATAATGTCTCCCTTTACGCCCTGAGATGTTGCTCTAGCATCTTGTTTCGAATAACTAATATTAAAATGATCTTTGCTCTCTTTAAGGACGATGCTGTGCGAGTCCAAACTGCATGTTGCGGAACTCCTCTGGGATGTGGATGATGACTAGAGTGGCCTTTCACCTTGAGAATGGAGAAAGTCATACAGTGATTTCACAAGACAAACGCAGTGACTGCTGAAGGCCCTCAGACGCTTTGCTTGTCCCTTCGCAACATCAGAACCCATTCCTAGGAGGGAGGAGACTGAATAAGGTAAGCCTATCAAGCTAGATAGCTGGAATAAGTCTTAGGCTCATATCTCAGATAATAAAGGATTTCATTCATATTTAAGAAATTAATTTAGTGGAGGGAAGGATCTGGCCAATCGTCTGGCCTCTATGTGGGCAATCACACTGAAGCTTCATGAGAAGAATGTTAAGGAGGCGTTTGATAAGTCATCACAACAAGTACCTCTCTCTCTCACCCTCTCTCTCACAAAAACAAACTGCTGAGGCTTACAGAAGTTTACGGGCAGGCTGGAGTAATGGCAGGCACAGAACTCTAGAAGTTCTATGCAGGCGTATGCAGACACATGTATGCATGCACACACACACACACACACACACACACACACACACACACACACACACACACGGACACACACACACGGACACAGACACACTCCTCCGAGGTATACTTCATAGCACTGTTTTGTTTTGAAACATGTCTGTGTACACTAGTATGTGTGGGGTTATTTTTTCTCTTCAAACTGGATTAGATGAACAGGGGAAAATAAAACAAAAATGCATAAAGCAATTATAAATCAATTAATCATAATAAACAGAAATAGGAGCTCTTCACACTTTCATAGTTCTACCAGAAGACAAACATTTCTATTTATAAATATATATATATATATAAATAGCAGCTGTCACGGTTAGTTGGCCGGCTAGCAGGAGGGACACGCCCACTCCTGCTAGGGATCACACCCCTTACCTGCCCCGCTCACAATCGCCAGAGTACTGATTGAACTCACCTGTTCATAATCATGATCTGCTTATTTAAACCCATAGATCCCAAGAGATGGGGCTGCACGTTAGAGGACCTCAGATGCCAGTCTTGTCTGATAACTGCGCTCACTCAAAGAGACCTACTGTTTTTGAGTTTTGTTTAAATGTTATCATCGCTAGATACCGATGGATAATAAAGAGCACTTTGCTGCAACCCTGCCTCTCGCTTCTTCTGTGCAGCCACCTGGAAGCGAGATGAGCATCCCTGACTGGGATCAACTGCTAGCTAACCAGAAGGTGGCAATGCAGCAGCAGAAGCAGGAGATGGGGGAGTTACACTTGCTTGTCATGCACCTCGGGCAGGTTGTCAATCGCCTGGCTACGAGTCCTGAAGTTCAAGAGGTTTTATTGTCATTTCAGCTATATACAAGTACACAACAAAAGCGAGACAATGTTCCTCCAGGACCATGGTGCAACATAAAAACAACAGTGCAACAGACAACATGCTACACAAGTGCAAACAGTCCAGTATAGTGCAAAATGTCATTAAATAAACATTAAATAAAAAATAATAAATACAGGACAGGACAAATACAAAATACAAAATGAGTAGACAGTGCAATTTAGTACAGTACACAGTACTGGGCATATGTAAAGCAAGTTGTGCATAGCAATCAGTGACATGCTACCCTGAACATAGGAGTCACCGGTAGCAGCCAGAACAGTTCAGAGTACAGTGCTGGTTTAGTACAGTACTCTAGCAGCAAGTAGGATAATGTGCAAGACTGCAACAGGAGTGCATAGTTTATTTGTGTGAGGTTTGACTTCAGCACTAGTCCGATGCAAAACAATGTGTGAGTGTGTGTATAGATATGTATGTATGTATGTATGTATGTATGTACGTACGTGTGTGTGTGATGTGTGTGACTGTCTATAAGCATGTATAGAAGTGCCCATTTTGGAATCTGAATTGGAATTGGAGTTAGCCAGGAGTCTAATGGCTTCTGGGAAGAAGCTGTTGCACAGTCTGGAGGTGCAGGACTGGATGCTGCGGTACCTTCTTCCAGATGGCAAAAGGGCGAACAGTTCATGTGAGGGGTGTGTGGGGTCTTTCACAATGTTGGTGGCTTTCCGGATGCAGCGTGTTATGTAGATGTTCGTGATGGAGGGAAATAAAACCCAATGATCTTCTCAGCTGTTCTCACTATTCTTTGGAGGGTCTTGCGGTCAAAGGCGGTGCAGTTCCCAAACCAGGTAATGATGCAGCTGCTCAGGATGCTCTCTACAGTACCTCTGTAGAAGGTAGTGAGGATGGGTGATGGGAGATGGGCTTCCCTCAGCTTCCGAAGGAAGTAAAGACGTTGCTGGGCTCTCTTGGTGATGGAACTGGTGTTCAGAGTCCAGGTGAGGTTCTCCGCTATGTGAACACCAAGGAACTTGATGTTCTTGACGATCTACACTGAGGAGCCGTTGATGGCAAGCGGGGAGTGATCTCGCCTTGCTCTCATGAAGTCAACAACCATTTATTTTGTCTTGTCAACATTCAGACACAGGTTGTTGACCTTACACCAGCTCACCAGTTCTTGCACCTCCTCTCTGTATGCTGACTCGTTGTCTTTGTTGATGAGACCCACCACGGTCGTGTCATCAGCGAACTTGATGATGTGATTCAAACTGTGCATCGCTGCACAGTCATGAGTCAGCAGTGTGAACAGCAGAGGGCTGAGTATGCTGCCCTGGGGAGCACCAGTACTCAGTGTGGTGGTGTTGGAAGTGCTGCTCCCAATCCGGACAAACTGAGTCAGGAAATCCAGGATCCAGTTGCAGAGGGAGGTGTTCAAGCCCAGTAAGCTCAACTTTCCAATCAGATGCTGAGGAACAATGGTGTTGAATGCTGAACTGAAGTCTATGAACAGCATTCTTACGTAGGTGCCCTTTTTTTCCAGATGTGTGAGTGCCAGATGAAGTGTGGTAGAGATGGCATCATCTGTAGAGCGGTTGGGGCGGTAAGCAAACTGCAGGAGGTCCAGAGAAGGGGGAAGCTGGGTCTTGATGTGTCTCATGACGAGTCTCTTGAAGCACTTCATGATGATGGATGTGAGTGCGATGGGACGGTAGTCGTTGAGACACAACACCGTGGGCTTCTTAGACACGGGGACGATGGTGGTGGTCTTGAAGCATGTTGGGACCACGGTGCAGCTCAGAGAGATATTGAAGATGTCTGTCAGGACATCTGCAAGCTGGTTAGCACATTCTCTGAGCACCCGGGATGTTGTCTGGTCCAGCAGCTTTCTGTGTGTTAACTCCACGCAGAGTACACCTCACATCAGCTGCTGTCAGGCACAGCACCTGGTCATTTTGCGGAGGGATGGACTTTTCTGCTGCAACGTTGTTCTGTGCTTCAAACTGTGCATAGAAGTCATTCAGTGCATCTGGGAGGATGGCATCACTGTCACAGGAAGGTGGTGTTTTCCTGTAGTTAGTATTGGCCTGAATGCCCTCCCACATGTGCTGTGTGTCACCAGTGTCTTTGAAGTGTCCATGGATCCTCTGTGCATGTGCATGCTTTGCTTCCCTGATCGCATGTGACAGTTTGGCTCTTGTTTTCCTGAAAGTCTCTCTGTCACCTGTTCTGAAGGCCGGTACGCACTGGAAGTGTTTGTGTAAACGAGATCCAGCGTTTTTGCTCCTCTCGTTGCAAAGTTCACATGTTGATGGAATTTAGGCAGTACTGACTTGAGATTTGCGTGGTTGAAGTCTCCGGCAACAATAAACAGTCCGTCTGGATGAACGTTCTGCATGTTACAACGTGCAATTCAACGAGCAATTCCTCCCGTTACCCCACCTGTATTGGAGGGGATAAAATGCCTCATTGCTACCCGAGATGTATGGCGGAGACCCAGAAGGATGTGAGGGCTTCGTCGTACAGTGTGAGCTTTTCTTTGGATATCAACCCCGACTGCCCGACCACGTCAAGATCGCTTCTGTAATCTTCCAGCTCATGGGGAAAGCGCATACCTGGGGAGCCGCTCTCGTTACTAATGCTTCCCTGCTTATAAACAATTAATGATGTCAGTGTTATTCAAGAGCTCATGGCTGTGTTTTTTCATCCACGTCAGGGGAGTCTTTGTGGGCACTCCTTGCTTTGCCTAAAGCAAGGAATCCGAACAGTGGTGGATTATGAAATGGAATTCCGCCTTGGTAGATGCGTTCATGAATGGACTAAGGGCTGATCTACAGGAGGAACTGGCGTGTAAGCAGGATGCCACGTCGCTGAATGTGGTGGTTCATCATCACCTATGACCGTCTCCTACAGGAGTGATGCCGGCGATTCCCCCAAGGGAATTAGCCTCACGAGAGCCACATAGCTGCCTCCGCATCGGGACCAGAACTGCGCCATCACGCTGAAGGAGGGTGTGATTCCTCCCCGATGTAGGGTTTACCCTCTCTCCCAAGAGGAGGAACGAGCAATGCAATACATTAAGGAGGCCCTCCAGCAAGGTTTCATCCGACCCTCCACCTCCCTGGCGTCCGCAAGTGTCTTCTTTGTTAAGAAGAGGGACGGAGGGTTGAGGCCTTGTGTGGACTATCGGGGACTCAATGAACTGTTGGTGCAATATCCGTACCCCCTCCCCCTTGTCCCCGCAGCGCTCAAGCAATTAAGGGGATATTCACAAAATTGGACCTCTGCAGCACAACCTCATCTGAATCAAGTAGGGCGATAAGTGGAAAACCGCCTTCAGCACAGCTTTGGGACATTATGAATACTTGGTGCTTCCGTATGGTCTAGCCACTGCCCCTTCTGTCTTCCAGGCCTATATCAATGAGGTCCTATGGGAATACCTGGGTGGATCTGTCGTTGCATATATAGACGACATCCTGGTCAATTCCTCCTCCCGGGACCAACACGTGCATGACGTACGGGCTGTCCTCCGCACCCTCCTGCAGAACCACCTCTATTGCAAACTGGAAAATGCGAGTTCCATCACATAGAAGTGAGTTTCCTGGGATATAGCATCTGCGAGGGCAGTGTACGCATGCAACTGTGCAAGGTAGAAGCAGTAAGGGACTGGCCTAGACCGCACACTCGCAGGGAGCTACAGCGCTTCCTGTGATTTGCTAACTTTTATCGCCGTTTTATTAAGTCCTTTGGTACGGTGGATAGACCTCATACAGACCTACTCCGCAGAACAGCCAAGAGGCTGAGATGCGGACTCGAGGTGAAGAGGTCATTCTCTGAGCTGAAGGAGGCCTTCTCCACCACCCCTGTACTGCAGCAACCGGACCCAGAGAGGCCTTTCGTGGTGGAGGTAGACGCGTCGAACGTGGGGGAAGGCGCTATACTATCCCAACACATGGGCAAAGCAGGGCAGCTAAAACCAATTGCCTATTTAAAAAAAAAAAAAAAAAAAGCCTTGTGGAAAGGAACTATGGTGTGGGAGACCGTGAAGTCCTTGCCATGGAACTAGCGTTTGAGGAATGGATGCACTGGTTAGAGGGATCACGACCCCTTTTTGGTCATCACTGACCACAAAAACTTGGAATACCTCCAAAACGCGAGGATGCTCAATTCCAGGCAAGCCCTGTGGTCAGTTTTTTTCATTAGGTTTAACTTTCGTGTTACTTGTAGACCAGGAGAGAGGAACGTGAGGGCGGACGTTCTTTCTCGGCAACACCACGCAGAGGCCCAGTCTACCAGCATGGAACCAGTACTGTCACCCACCTGCTTTCTGGCAACTCTGAGCTGGCACCTGCACCGACAGATAGAGGCGGCAAATCCGCATCCACACTGCCCGCCAAACCGCCTCTTTATCCCCCGTCAAGCCCTTATCACGTAGACACACACCTTCGTGGGGACAAGCCATCCAGGAGCAACCCGCACAGCGCAACTACTGAGTGCTCGCTATTGGTGGCCGGCCATGCACAAAGACATAGTGAGGTATGTGGCGACTTGTGCTGATTGTGCCCGCAGCAATATCCCTTGCACACCATCTGCAGGTAAGCCGCTGCCGGTGCCCACACCGATAAGACCCTGGTCTCACCTGGGGTCTACCTACTGCCTGGGAAACGGCGGACCAGCTCTTCCACCATGTCTTTCGGCAATTCGGGCTACCAGAGGACATATTGCATTTTGCTACTGCATATTAAGGTGTATTACAAATATAATGAACAGACACTGAGTACAATTTAAAAACAATAACAAGATGGAATGCTCTTCACTTTCGAAACAGTAGCACTCTGACTGAGCAATGCCTACCAAAGGTTGTTTACTTGTACTGGAATTCCCGCAGGCCTGGGACCACAGCCACGCTCTATTCATTGGACCTACGCCCATGGGCTACATGCAAGAACTCCTCTTTAACTGTAATTCACATATTTTCCTATACCTTTTCAAAAAAACAAAAGCCTCTAACAGAACTGCAAAAATGGCACAAAGAGGAGCAGGCTCTCTGCCGAGTCCTTCCGGACTGAGTAATTTACAGCAGACGTGGATCAATCTTGCTGTCTGACACCAGCCTGTTTCCTCGTCTACTGCTCATTGATTTCTCACTTCCACAAACAGCCAACACTGCACAGCAGTCTGAGTACCCCATACTCTGTAAGGATCTGTTTTATGGATTTTCCCATTTACATCTCTAGTATGCCAAATGTATGATGATGACTTTCTAAAAAACCATAAGGAAAAAGAAAATAAAAGAGGACAGTCATGACATGAGCAAGATATAAGCCATAGATGTCAATATTTCTGCACAGTCATACACAATGTAATCACACACTCGTAATTATCAGTTAGTTGTTAAACTGTCACAAGGCTTAATAGACCTGCCATGTGTAATAGCTATATCATAAAACAAAAACTAAATCAGAAGCACAAAAGAACGCAAAACTGTCAAATTGAAATATCACTGTCAATTAATTCGTTGTTAAAGTTGTTGTAAGCGTACCTTTAATGTAGATGTTGGGATGTTTTGTAAGGAAAGGTGGAAGCAGGCTAAGGCCAGTGCACAGCCGAGTCTGGGGCAGGCCTGAGATTGGAGAGATCCGTTGGCAACATGAACCTCTTTTAAAGTCAAATCTAAGACAAAGCTGTGTAAGGTTGGCGCATATAAGAAATCGAACATCCCGCACATGTGGAGATGGCAGAAAGGTTTGCATTTTGCTTTTATTTCACAGTAAGGTCAAACAGTCACTGCTTGTGTTTTATATTTTACGATGTGTATATATATTTCATATGTGCTATTTCTATACAGATTACCTTTCTAATATCATGCAGACTAAAGGCAGAAAAGTGTTTCAACATGACAGCTGTCACGGTACGGCCCCTCCTCCCAAACGTCTACCTGTGTGTGGGTGTCGGTGTGTGTGTGTGTGTGTTCATCCGTTGGTGTGGCCACGCCCCCAGGTGTTTCACACCTGCTCCTCGTTGTGTTGTTAATGTGAGCACATATAAATCCTCTGTGTAAACGTTAGTATTGTCAGTGTTTGATCTCACGATAGCCGTAGTGCTACTTTGTCTTCAGTGTTACAAATAAACATCGTTGTGTGTATCACGGCTCCTCTTCGCATCCTGCTAAGCATGCCACGTTACAACAGCATTGTTTAAAAAGCTCAAACTTTGAGGATGCTAGCAATGTTTATTAACGTTTCTGGAATATTGTGTTTATTTACATTTGTTAATTTGTGAGCACATATGTTTGCAATTGTGTGAGTGGCTAGATGTGGAGGTGTGTACATTCCCATGTACACCTACTTAATTGACATACACCACCCCCTGTTTTTTACCCTATGTTTTACCATACTCATTCGACTAGAAGCAATCGATGAAACAAATAATGAAGGTATTCCCTTAGGAGTACTTAAGAAGAACAGAAAATCAACCAGTGGCAGCAGCATAGACACATTCAGTTACAGCTGGAGAACTGTTTGGCACCTGGCTACCCCTGCCTCGCCCACGTTCCTTTTCCCTCATCATCGATTGCTCCTCTTAGGTCACCCCAGTCTGTTTGCGTAGGCCTGATTGTGCCACTTCCCCTTTTGCAAAGTGATGCATGTGTATGGCTACATTATTGTGCTGTATTTCCCTGTTGGCCATATTTCCATGATCCTCACTTTCTGCCTAGCTGGCCTGTCTCTATGGGTATGATTAGAGAATAACCTCAGGTTACCTTGTCTGTCCGTTCTGATGCATCTTCCCAGTTTCAACAACAATCTTTGGAAATTCCCACATCATGCCAAAATACTTATTGCATACTGGATTTGTGTACATATGCTACAGAAATTAGTACAATTGTATACAACAGCAGGGGTACCAATATACAGCCCTGTGGGACACCAAACTGGTCTATATAGAAACGGTTCTCAATTTGGACCACAGTATGCCAGTACAACTGTCATTTACTGCTCCTCCCCTTAAGTCATGTGGTACGGCCTGCCACATGCGGGGGATACACGTGTGTATTGTTTATGTTGTAGCCACGCCCTCCCCGGGATTGCACACATGTGTACAGGATTATGTTAATGTCTCACGTCTATTTAAACCCCTGTCCATGTGTGCTCCCATCATTGATCATTGTCGCTACATGTGTGTTTAATTAGATCTGTGTAGTGGTAATGTTGGTTTGTGTAGTTTCTGTTAAATGTACATATGTCTTCGTTGAATGTTAAATGCATGGTTATGTTTATTGTGAACGTTGTACGTGAGTGCCACCTCTGTTTCACGTGTCTAGTCTCAATAAATGTTTTGCATGAAGGGGGAAGTCTGTGCATCCTGCTCCACATCCATCGGCACTCGGGCCAGATACAACGTTACAACAACCAGGTCTATCCATTAGCGAAAGGACAAGCATTCATGCATGGCAGGTTCCCCCAGGGAGACTGTGAATCACCTGTGTGTACCATAATTCCATCTAAGGAATTCTACACATGTCAATTAAGAGCTCAGGCATGGTTCTGTAGATAGCAGGATAGCAAGAATGTAGGACATATAGGACAGTATGAGATGGTTTCTAAAGTCTTGCCTTGCCTTGCCCACCAGTACTGGCTAGCTATTGACACCTTTTTGTCTATTAACACATTTTTGTCATAATAATGACCTTTTCACCACTCGTTCAATTACTGTGTAGGGCTACATGGAAAAATAACATCCAATAAATATATTAAAACAGAATTGCTAGAGATCTTGGGGTGGGGGCATAGCACCAAACAGGTCTTGACAGCCTTCACAATATGACTGCAAGCACTAACTCTTACAGAGGTCAAGTAATTATTTATTTTAATTTATTATAATTATTTCTTTTCTGCCCATCTCTTATTATTCTTGTCTTGAAGCAAATGGCCACTTCAGGCTTTGGCCTTTTTTATAATGAGTTAATAAATAAATATAATATGCGCACAAAAAAAACAACTGCCATTTTGCTAATGCTAAGGTGTAATTTATCATTTCAAAGGTGCCAGGATGGACATGGGTGATATAAATTCACCACTGCAAACATACTAACGTACTTACCATTTTGACATTGCGGACCATAGTATAGTGGGACTATCAATAAACCTATTAGATGCTGCCATCCTTAATAAGGTCAGATTATGTGCTTTGTCTTCCCATCGACTGCACAGACACATTTTGGTATTCCCTAGAGCAAGACATCTGAGGGAGATTGATGAGCTAGAGCAAGTCTCTCTGGAACTGGTAGTCTATCAGTTGATATACCAGGAAAATGTGAAATTTTTCTGTACCCTATACAAACCATTCCAGGGGTCATACCTTTAAAAGCCTAACTGAACTGAAATAGTGATTGCATCAACACGTGCTTAGTCATTCAAACAGTGAACAAACAAGGTCAATAGAGTGCAGTTTTCCCTCAGACATCTAATCCATATTGTAACAGTCAATAACAAACTGTTTCTGTTTAAGCACATAATAACTAGTCTTTCTTTCCACCATTCAGGTTGCAGTTTCTGAAGCAGAAAGCCCTATAATTGGTACACATTCAAGTATTTGAATACCTGAAAAAGCACCTTTCGTGCCCAGAACAAGGTCTTCTGATCAGTTTAGAAGGTCTTCATGCAATCAAACACACAAACAAAAGCAACTGTTTGAAGTAAGCAAGTCCTGAGGCAGTCAACATTTCATCTTAGAAATAAACTTTTAAAGTCATGACACAGGTCATAACAGGTACAGAAAGCTATGTTGGAAAAATGCTCTGTACTTTTTCAGTGCTTTTGAAAAGAAAAGAAAAAAAAAAGTCCATCACAGGATACTAGCATTTTCCAAGTATTTAAGGTTAGAGACATTTCAAATGATAGACTGGCAGTTACAGAGAGACACATGCTCTAACTCTTCCACACATCTTATCCCATGCACAGAGGAATAACAGAGTGTGCATATGCAGTCAGTGGGCACATGGCAAACAGAATGATTTGTCTGGTTTACTGTGTCACTTGGTGCTTGATGTTGAGGGTTCCAAATCAGTAGAGACTTTGGCAATAGGCAATCTTCCCCAAAGGAACCTTTAAAGAACTGTCATTCCAGTTACACAGTTGGCAATGTCAAAATGATAATTATATGATAGTATGTTTACATGGGTGAATTTCCATTGCTTATGTACAGCTCTGCACTTTCTAAATGATCAGTTGCTCCCTTTAACATTAGCAGAATGGCAGATGTTCTTTCAGCAAAAATTATATTTATTTAATAACTCATTATAAAATAGGTCAAGGGCTGAAATGCCCTCTTGGGTGAAGACAAGAACAAATACAATGTGGCAGAAAATAAATAACTACAGTATTTACTTTGTGTCTGAAAGCTATGACCTCTGTCAGATTAGAGTTCTTGGGGTCATATTGTGAAGGCTGTCAAGATCTGTTTGGTACTATCCCCCTCTTTCCCATCCCAAGTAATTGTTTTAATATATTTTAATGGATGTTGTTTTCCCTGTAGTGCTAAATATTAATTGTACAAGTGGTGAAAAGGTCATCATTGTGGCAAAAAGGTGTTAGTAGTTGTCTCTGAGTTATTACATTATATCTGAGCCAGCTGGTACAGGTCTCCTACTGTCCCACTTTGTACTTTCTTAATATCCTGTTAACTACAAAACTAATTAATCGACATGTGTGGAATTCCATAGATAGAATTATGGTACACACAGGTGGTAAGTTTATCATTAATGGTACATTTATCCACTCTGTCTTTTATGGACAATTGATGCACTTACTATTTCATCCACTAGAGGGCCATTCTTGTTATTGTTTGATGCACTTTCCCAGTTGTACATAATCTATGCACAGCTTAACACTGTTCATTAAAACAAGCTAATTAAATGAGCTAATTGCAACTCTCAAAAAAGTTGCAGCCTTTTTTAAACTTGTATTTGTGAGACAAATTATGCTGTAGTGAAGACTCAATTTTTTCATTGCTCAAAGCCTCAAAGCCAAAGGGAAGTTTGTTAAAGCATGTTGAAGATAACTGGACTGGTATTCCCTGACAAGCGGCAGGCTTTTGCTAATAACTTTTGTTGAGATAAACTGTAGTGGACAGAGTGACACAGAAGACTTGAATGGGCAGTTTAAGGAGTAAATATTTTCAGTTGTTTTTCCATCGCAATAGACAGCATTTTATTTGCACCAGGTTAGTCATCAATGCTAACTTGAATAAATGTATGAAATTAATCAGGCATGTATAATTATTGAAAAGTGACTGGATGTATTGGTATGACCCCTAATGTGACATTTTTGGTGAATGTGGCCTCTAACCTCAAATGAGATTGCCACTCCTGTCCTGGACAGACTTTGGTTAGTCACCTCAAGTGATTAATGTGGTCATCTGATTTATGATTCATGTGGTCATCTAATTCATGTTTCGTGTGGTCATCTGAGACTTCTCACACTCTTTATCTGTACTGAGCAGAATGAGGATACATGTTTATGGTCATTCCTGCTGTTAAGCAGCACTATCCTGTATTTTTTCATTCTACTTGCCTTCCTGTGAAGGTTGGGAAAGTGTTTCATAAACACCCTGCTTGCCACCCGGACTCACAATGTTCTAAAAAGCTCCGCAGCTTCCACATCGACTTGGACTGCAGGATTAAGTTGTGAAAATTAATGTATTTAATAGGAAATCTGAGTAAGGCCAAGTGTGAGGAGGCAGTATGGGTAAAAATTATGAGAGGATGGTCGCACCTCCAGTTTGCCAGGAACAGCAGTAGAAGCCTTGTGATTTTATATGTGTGTGTATATATATATATATATATATATATATATATATATATATATATATATATATATATATATATATATATAAATATATATATATATATATATATATATATATATATATATAGAGAGAGAGAGAGAGAGAGAGAGAGAGCGAGAGAGAGAATTTTCTTTTTTTTTAGGGTCGTGTGAGGGGGAAAAAGGTGTGGAGGGGTCTGTTTTGGACAATTAGTATGCATAATTAAGCATATATGGCTGACTTACCTATTTGTATAGCATGTCAGACCAGGTCTATATGATGCCAGCACGCACATGATGTTATGGTTCTCCAGCACAAGTAAACATGAGGGTCAAAGCAGCAGATGAAGTCAAATAGAGCGTTTTACCCTCATTGAGGTGTGTGAGAAGGAATTCTGCATTTTATTTTAGGTGAACAAAAGAGCAAGATTACATTTAAATTTGTGCTTTTAGGTTTTATCCAAACCTGTTCACCAAGTCAGATGAACAAATGGATACTCTTGGTATATGAGCTTTGGCGGTCTGGTGACAACAATTCAGTTAACAACACAAATGATTATATACATGTATTCTCATTCTGCCCAGTACAGAAGCCACTGACTTTCAGATGACCACACCAAAATATCTAATCACTTTTCAATAATTATGCATGCCTAATTAATTTCATACATTTACCTGGAACTAACCAAAGTCTCTCTAGGACAGGGGTGGCAATCTCATTTGAGGTTAGAGGCCACATTTGCCAAAATGTCACATTAGCGATGATACCAATACATCCAGTCACTTTTCAATAATTATATGTGCCTGATTAATTTCAAATATTTATTCAAGTTAACATCGATGACTCACCTATTTGTATGACAACAACAGGCCAGTACCAGTAAACGTACAAATAAGCTGTCTATTGCAATTGAAAAACAACTGAAATATTTTTACTCTCTTCTGCCAAGACTCTGACTTTGCTACAGTTCATCTTAACAAAATTATTAATAAAAGCCCATCACTTGTCAGGGCATAGCAGTCCAGCTGCCTTCAGTATAAGAACTCCACTTTGGCTTAGTTAGCTGACGATAAAACTTATCTTCACATCATTCATCTCACGAATGAAAACAGACAGCTGTTTTTTGCTGCTTGCAATTAGCTTGCTGAATTAGCTTGTTTAATCAGCTCATTATAATGAACAATGCTAGCCTGCATGTACATTATGTGCGACTGGGAAAACACCAAACCGAAAACACCAGACAATGGCAAGTTTATTCTGACGAAAAAAATAGTAACTGCATCAGGTGTCAATAAAAGACAACTGAGTGAATAAAGAGTGAATAAAGCAGGAACCAATAAGGTTTTTCCAATATTGGCTCATCTCCTCTCAGGTTGTACCAAACCATCAGGCAGGCCTATACGTTTTGCACCCCTAGTGTAATGTAAAGATACAATTGGCTGCGGCTGGTTTTCTGAACACCATAACTGCCCACAGCACATCAGACTGTGAAATTAATCCATTCAAATTAACTAATTACACTTGCACACAAGAAGGACATTAAAAAGCATGAAACTAAAGAGTTACTCAAATATGGAAATCAATTAAAGGATCTCTGGGTGGGGGTGGGGATATGCACATTTGTTTTGAAGCAATTAATTTCTATTCATTTCACATCCATGTGAGGTGACCTTTTGAGTGAGGCTCTGTGTGAGAAATTAAATCAATTGACCCTTTCAACAATCTTAATGAAATCAACCTAAAAAGGAACCTGGTCCTGACACTGGGTCCTGACAATTGTTTGAAGCACTTCCTCAGGATTGCTTATTTATGCACTAAAATGTTTCACAGATTCAGGCACGACAGAACTCGCATTCCTTTATTATGTCTTCACCGCATGCAAAAACATCTTCACCGCATGCAAAAAAGTTTTACGAGAGCATGCCAGAGCACTGATGTGCCTCCAAGTTTTGTGTCAAACTGCAGCTCAGTGTAAAGACTGTTCTTTATTGCCAGTGCCACTTTGAGAGGTACTGACAAAAGCCTGCATACTTCTGCTGTGTGATTAACTGGCACTGGGGTAAATTGTATTGTTTCTTTTTATGTCTACTTCACAAATGTTCTAGTTGTATTTAAATTTGCTTTATTTTTGGAAGCACTGGAAAGCACTTTCTGTACCATGTTCTCTTTTTTTGTAATTTTATTTAGTTATTACTTATTTTTCTCTTTGTGTTTCATTTGCTACTCAGCATAAATACCTTTCTAACTATTAAAAGTGTAATAGGAACCAAGATTGTTATAAAATAATGATTATTGCAGCAGGGTAACTTCAGAGACGCAGAGGATTCATTACTTCAGTAAGATGCATTACAAGTGGTTCAGATTGAGTTGCAGGGAAGCATTACAGAAAAAAAGATCCAAGAGGCATTCCACAGTGTACTACTACCAGTGTGGCCAGTATAAAAGCAAAAGGCATTCTCTCTTGTGAAGAATACTGGCAGACATTCCATACACCAGGCCCTGGTGTACCTACAATAGCCAGTCCATCATTGTGGATCTGCAGCATGCATTCCCTCTGCATTCTGGATTCCTGTTCTGATATGATTAGGGAAGTGAGAAACAGCCAACTCAAGAGAGATGCCGATCTGCCTATGATAGCTGTTGGTGAGATAATATTCGAGTTTATTAAAATAATGTTTGATATTATTCAGTGAGAGATCCATTCTAAGAGGCAATATGAAGCAGTCCTTGTAAAGACTTCCCCAACTCTTTGAAATGGCAGTGGTGAACATAATTTGGATAGCTCTGACACTTTTTTTCCAGAAAATGCTATACTAGTACACATTATTATAAAAGGGAATTGAAATCCAGCCCTGAAATTAGACCTTTTCAAGACCAAAGTGTCAAAAACATTTCGAACATCATCCATCAGGAGAAAAGGTCAACTCATCTCCATGCCATAGGTAGCATCACACATGCGTGCACACACACTCCTCAGATCACACAGCACAGACTCACCTGCAGCAGACATACATGTGTTACTCTTGCACACACACCTTGAACCAAATTGTCACATGATCACATGTCTAAACTTCAAATATCTCACAGTAGAAACTTGGCAATCTATGGGCAATAACTGTCTAAAGAAGCTTTGATGACCTATCCTTAGGTTTTCTGTTTGGGGTATGATCAGTGAGGTCTTATTTATTTAGTCCTAGACAAGAGCAAAGTTAATGAAGAACTATTCAACTGTTTCTTCTGCCCCAAATCTCCTTCTAAAAGATTCTATTACATAGGATTTATCACTAAATGCATGTCATGTAGAGCTGATGGCCAAAGTTTATCATCTGCCTTGAGTGCTGAACTATATCAACCCCGGTATCAACCCAGTTTCAACCACAGTATCAACCCAAGTATCAACCCCAATATCAACTCCGAAATCAGACCCAGTATCAACACTGCTGTGAAAACTGATGAGAAGAAGGAACAGCAGAAAGTTCACAAACTGATTTAATAAAAAGGAAAGAAGGGCCCAAATAAGCAGAAAGGTCACAGCAGCAGGAGAGATGGCCTCACCTGGTATGTTGTGTATGGTGATGCTCAGGATAAGCAGGGGATGGCCACACTGGGAATGTTGTGTACGGTGATGGTCAGGATAAGCAGTAGATTGCCTCACCGGTAATTTTGTGAATGGTAATAGCCAGGATAAGCAGGAGCCGAAGATGGATTCACTGGGAATGTTGTGTATGGTGATAGCCAGGATAAGCAGGAGATGGACTCACTGGGAATGTTGTGTATGGTAATGGCCACGATAAATAGGAGATGGACTCACTGGGAATATTGTGTATGGTGCTGACCAGGATAAGCAGGAGACGGACTCACCGGGAACGTTGTGTATTGTGATAGCCAGGATAAGCAGCACAATACGTCTCCAGCTGCTTTGGGATGGGGTGCTTGCTTCCTGTGGCCTAAATTCAGCTTCTGGACCTTCTATGTGGCTGGTATGGACTCCTTTTCTTCTTTGGTAAACTTCTCCATTCTCTGTTTAATGTGTCACGGAAATAAAATCCCAACATTAGTGCAACATGAGAAAAATAAAGGGAACACATTCATTCATGGCATGAACTTATTCATGGACCCACAGAAAAGGCCAATGACAAAGGAAAACAAACAAATCACAACACTGGCAAATTAGATATAAGCATGTTTTGCTCAAAAATTATTTTCTTTCAAAAGATTCATTATTAATTCTTGATTAACCACAGCACAAATATATGCTCCATGAACTCTGCTAGAAGCCAACAACTAATATTTCAATAAATTTCCTGAAAGATCTCAGTGACAACAATTCAATAAACAAATTAGTACATGCTCTTTTGTTAAGAACAGTCCTTAAGCTCAAATCAATATGTTTAATCAATTTCTGTAAAAATCACTGCACCACAAATTAGCTTGGATTAGGTGTAGAAACCACAAGGCATACATGCTCTGCAGTACGAGTAACTCTAAACTGTGGTTAAATAATTTAAATGGCTATTTTTGATTAAATATTTAATTACTTTTTCTGTACGTTAATGATCACTGAAGAAAACATAGTTGGGTAATTACACTTATAGTTCCTGCAATGTACTACTACTGCAGATAATGATTCTATAATTAATCTAAGAGCCCCTGTTTCTAATGTTCTAATCTTCCATTTACCCAAAAATCACCACAGCAACTATCCTTACCCAAGAACAACAAAAACAATTAAAAATGGAACTTCTATCCCATGAAAGGAAGAATTAAGGTGATTCTGTGGACTGGTTCAACAAGAGCACTGTTATTTTTCAAAAACTTTGTTCCTTTCTTTTCACGTTTGAATGCTGGCTCCCCAGCCCCCATCCCTCTATCCAGAGTCTCATTAAAGTCATCCGAATGGCAAATCTAAAGGTCAGCAACATTGTTCACTGTGACATGGACACTCATCATGGACACAACATTACTCATTATGTGAGCAGTTATCACTTACATTTACATTTCCAGCATTTGGCAGATGCTCTTATGCAGAGCGACTTACAATAGTGCTTTGTCATTTACTCCTAGCCAGTCTAGTATGTTAGAGTCCAAGATACCATTGAACCATAGAACCATAGAGTTTCCGTTACTCAACACAGGTGCAGGATCAGTGGTCATATCAGTGGTAACTTACCATGTAAGCCAAAAACCTGACAGATGTTCCAAATTTATTCTGAAGTGACCGACTGAAATATGCAGCATGGTAAAATCGTTCATTGGCTTGCCTTCTGATTAACTTGGAATGGATTTAAGGTGCAAGAGATTAGCAACTATAAGCATGCTTGGCCTTGAATTATGATTTAGTGAAAACTAATACTATAGGTACCCAACTAAGTAATGACACACACAGGCAGCATTACAGTTCTGGAGACAATTTGACTTTGCCTGGACGCAACCTGACGTGGCCCCTCAGAGGGCAAGAAAACATGAGTATGAACATGTACAGTTTCACAAATGAACCCTATTCATTGGGTAGGTTGCATGACTAAGCAAAAACCTCAACATAGCTGTATTGAGGAAATTGAAGGCAATGTTCTTTCTAGGCACTACCACTCAAATAGTACCCAACACCACCCAAACACACATTTATGTTGAGCTTTGCAGAAAGTTTCATCTGCTTGTCTTCTCCACAAGCTCCACAAGCATCTCCATGTACAGTCCCAAGTATGTCTGTTAGCATCTTAGAAATCCTCTGCATAACTTTTAAGAGACAAATAGAGAAAACTGTTTTTCATGTTGTTGCTTTAGTCTGAGTTCATATGTAATAAAGCAAAGTAAATAGAAATTAAGGTAAAAATCTAGAATAAATAAGATAAATAAGGTAAAATAAATAAGACCCTCCTCCTAGCATCTGTGAAATAAGATCCATTTTCAACTGAAAGTGGCTTACAAGATGCATCGTTATCAAAAGTTGCATTACTATTCATCATTCATTTTGTTCAGACTTAGCATAAAAATGCAAAATTGCCTTTTTCATTTTATGGTTTGTTATACTGTAAATCAGGGTGGTTAAATTTATGGAAAAAAATATTTCATTTCAGCAGATGGGTCCCAAAAAATGTGTTAGCAGTTAACAATACAGAAGCATGAGGAAGACCTTATCTAACCTACAACACATTTAATAAGACTTCAATTTCAGATGATGTTATGTGACACAGATTTGCATTGGCAGCGGACGTTATTTTTATTATTTTGTTATTAAGAACACAATCCCATTTTATCTTACTAAATAACTTAATTTTAATTCAGCTATTGTCAAAGCTCACTGATGTATCTATAAATACGTAGACAGGTTTTATTCATATGTCAGAGGACTAAATGGTTATATTTGATCACGTTCAAAGCTATCAGCCTTGAAAATTTTAAATGAACACAGCCAAACTGGTTTGCAGAAGAGTGAGTATCAAAATTGCCATCTCTTTGACATGCTCTTGGCTGGTGTGTAACATAGGCTATTAACACTGTGACTCATGATGCTTGCGAAACAACAGTCACAAATTATAGCTAGCAGCATAAGCCAAGCCAGACTGTGGACAGCAGGAGCACTGCCCTCACATGGCCGCTGGGCTGTTCTTCCAATAGGGCTAGCAAAATTATATGACCACTCAAGCATCTATTCAAGTCAGTGCACAAGACAAAGTACAGTTTTACACGCTATTTTCCAGTGTTTTGAAGAATGTCAAAAGTGAAAGTGGTCTAGAGTACAATGTCCCAAAAAGTACACATAAATGTAAATGTTTATATAAAGAGCCAAAATACTTCCTAAGTCATGAACGGCACTGAAAACATTTGTTCGAGGTTATTGTGAATAAAAGGGTTTCTAATATTATACATATAAGGGTTCACATCATTTTTCCGTCAGTATCTTTGGTTTTTAAAACATTTGATCCATCTAAATTTAATATCTGTTAAATGTAGGTATTAGGTAAGTGTTTGGTAAATAAGGTCATATTTATGTATTCTATTGACTTAGAGCTTATATTTCAGGAGCCATTAATGTAGAAGTCTAGTCAATTCCACACATTTCACAAGTTTTTCCTTAAAGCCAAAATAATTTTATTATATTTTCACATTTATGAACAAATCATATCACCATAGCTAGACAAGTTTAAACTTGGATTTTTGATGCTTTTTCTCTCAAATTAAAAGGCTAACCCTGAATCAGGTGAATTACATTTTAGACAAGAATAGGCCTCACACCAATAGCAAATCTCTCCAGTTGTGGTTGCAGTAGCCCCATCTACTAGAAATGTGCTAAATCCCCTCAAAAAATCGGAGCCCATTTCTTATCTGGCATTTGTGGTGGTTGATGTAATTACCGTCTTTTTCAACCAGATATCGTTCGATGTTCAATATGCATGAACAGTCATTCACACACACACACACACACACACACACACACACACACACACACGCTTGCATGTGCCTTACGCTGTATTGATCTAGTATGTCATTTTCAATCTACCTTTGATCAATGTATTGGAATAAGATGCCCTGTTATTCTGGGTCTCTAAAGATTCCAGGTCAATCATTCAAGCTCTAGTCTACAGCACTGCTCAGAACCACCACCCCCCATTCCACTCCACATTTATCAGGCTTGCACCAACTGCATTCCATATTGAGTTATTGTAACAGGCCAGGTGTTGATGAGCATCCCTGATTACAGAGGATAAGAGACATTTGTGGAGCAGAAATGCTTTCCTTGCCATATGGCTATTCACAGCTGCTTAGAATATCCAACCCTTCTCTACAAAACCCACCCACTCAACTGCACACAAAGCTACTTACAGACTAGCCAACGTGGCCAAGAGGTGGTGGTGTCACACACATGTGCAAACAAAGAGTAGTGTAATTCAAGCAGACTTAAACAGCAGCCCAGTACAGACTCCCTCTTAGACCAATCAAACTTCCAAAGCTTTCCAATATCCTTCTTTCTCCTAAGCAATGTGCTGCCATAGAAACCACAGGCTAGTCATATCCATTGTGTCCTCTGGCTTACATAAGAATATGGATATATTCATGCAGCGTCAGCAGGTCTGTTGGCAGCGTGGGACTGTGTCAGTCTGTGCACTGCATAATGAAACATTAACACCTCGGCCTTTTGTTGGCCCATTGTTAGCTGTCAAAAAAATGTAAAAGCATGCAAAAGATTTTGGACCTCACTTTACAATGTAATGATTTTGTTAGACTATGTTTACAGGACAGATTTTTTTACAAGCCTTAAACAGTTGTGGAACTGCCCTTAAAAGGTTGCAGAACTGACCTTAAAAGTTGTGGACCTGACCTTAATGGGTTGTTGTGATCTGTGGCCAGGTTCGCCAAGACCAAAGCTGGTTATGGTCACCCTGGCCAGATAATATAGACTCTGATGGCATGACGTCTGTGTTGAATCGTTCATATGCCACAGCTTGAGGCACAGGTCATTATCCGTTTAGTCAACTAGGTTAAAAGTTTTAAACCTCTGCTGGCCTGTTACCTGTGACATTTGCCCACTACAGTGGAACCATAATGGTATGTTGCTCAAGTCTGGCATACACAACATGCGAACAAACACATGCGCATGCACGCGCACACACACACACACACACACACACACACACACGCACACACGCACGCACGCACGCACGGACGCACACACACAGACAGACCTAAATCGCTTTTATGTAAAATCACAGCATATTATAGCCCCTCAGTAAAGACCGTAAGGAGTATCCACAATTCAATTTAAATTTCAAAACACTGTACTGACGTTAGTTCTTCTTTTTCATTTTGTCGGTAATACAGTTTTCATTAAACCCTTTTTTAATACACGCAGATTAGCTTTGAGTGTGAATCATCACAGGAACGGTGTATCTGAATTCTGTTTGCACATATGTGGGTGTTCCATGGGCTTCTGCTTGCGTGGTAAACTTGGTTAATGCCTGCATACTGCGATTTCCACTCCATTCCTAATGAATACTTAACAGTTTTTAACGATCAGAGTAATCAGAGCTGAATGGTCAACTTTAGCATAAGGGTGCCTAAAAGAATGCATACACACACTCACACACACCAACAGATACCATAAACACACACACACACAAACGCATAAAACACAGCATGAGTCACTCACCAGCACTTGTTGAGAATTAGCAGGTATCAACATTATGGCTTTATTAGGCTTACTGCCAAATAAAAACCATCATCTCCTCTCTGAATTATGATTAAATTAGCATTACAATGGCAATCTCTTCCCACTTAATTGTGTATACTGTGACATTGTTTTCAATTGTAATACTATTAGCCAAACACAGAGAAATCACCTCTACATTAACTTTACAAGCCTTTAAATACATTTCTATTCTCAATACAGCCATAGTGTAGTTCCTTCACATGGGATGGATTTGTATAGAAAGAGCAGTGACTCCTGGACAGTTTTACTAACACTGATGGTGACCATTCTCCATTCTGCTGTTTCATTGCTCATTTTACAACCAATTTTACAACGCACACAAAACCGAAAAACAAACAAAAAAAAAAAACCTAAAAAATTGTTTATGTACTGCATTGTAATTGTTACTGATGTAAATACATGGCTTTGATAATGCTATAACAACCAATTTATAGTGTTAAAAAAGGTTTTAAAATACTGCTGAAAGCCTAGCGGAATTCATGGGCTGGACCTGTCCGAGAACTGTGTGGGAATAGTCCCAAACTTCTCACGGCACAGGCCAGATGATAAGAGATGATCATCCCTTCACTTGTGGGCCTGCCTACCCACCCTGATTTTGAGAATTTTCAGGGAAACTTCTGATTGCTGGACATGTTGACCCAAAGAGGCTGTTTGATTGTGAGCATGGCCTTTTCTTAAAAGCTTTACAGAGAGCCCTGGAAATCCTCAGCCGCATGATTGCACAGGACAGCTGCAGAGGGGGCTTGACCCACGATGACCTTAGCACAAAAGGGGGAGAAAGTCCAGCAAAATATATGCAGACATTTTATGCCTTTTATTTTATATTTTATTTTATTTTGTTTCCCCAACTATGTGTTTAGCAGACACTGCCCCAATGCACCCAGCCCACTACCAGCCATCAGGAGCAGCAAAAAGAGAACTATAATGTGAAAAACACTCTGGTGGGTCCAGGACATCTAACAATATAAAAAATCTATGAAATAAAACAAAATGTCTATCATTCTGAAGTGTCTCTAACATTCTGCTCTCTCAGTTACTAGTTTAATGAGTTTTGCCCAGTATAGACTACTTCGCAACTGCACGGAATACCAGTTCTAGTTCTGGTTGGGTGGAGGTTTTACCATCATCTCCCACATCCACTGGAGCTGTACCAACTGCCTCATCAATGCAACCAAAGTTTCAGTCAGTAGGCATCGTCAAGCTGTCATGCCCTGGGAAGCAGGCAACATGTGGCATGGATTACAATACGATAGTGCACATAATCTGTACCAATGTGTTTTGTTTATTTACTCACTACACCATGAGAGGAAAAGCCAAGGCAGAAGGATACCGTGGAACAAGGAGGATATGAGGAAACACTGCAGAGATACAACAGGGTAACAAAGAGCTGAAGCAGTGGAATAAGGAGAAGAAATGAGTGCAGTGAGGTAACTGGCGAAGGCTTGCGGGGGGGGGGGGGGCACGTAGTGAACGAAGCTGCATGAATAACAAGGAGATGGCCAGATGTTAATTTTGTCATGGCAACTGTTGTCTGGCAACAGCTGTGAACTGGAATGACACACATGCAGGTGAACATCCTTTAATAATAGATGAATGAATCAAATTATACAAATAAAGTAAAAATACAAAATAACACTTTGTATTTTGGATTGTCAGACTCCCAGCAGATGGAACATGATGTCTGATTTGATTTAATAATGGGAAATGCGTTTTTATTTCATAATGATCAAAGCATCTTATCCCCGCCTTTCTGAACCTAGCCTATTGCAGGGCTATCGAGTCTTGCTCCACATCAGTGTTGAAAATTCTACTACTGCTGAACTGAACAGTGAACAGTGTATAGCTTACACAGAGAAAAGAAATGTCTCTGCGGTTTTCCAGGGCCATGTAATCAACAACTAAAAATTTTGTCATGGCCCAGCTATATTAACCAATCAGAAAACTTCTTTAGAAGGAGGGGATTCCTCCTACCTTTCAATTTAATTGCGCATGAGTGCAGCACATAGAAAGATAGGTCAAGAGCACGTTTTTGTGAGGCGGGGGCTTTGGTGAAAGGTTTGTGTTGAAAGGAGGATGGGAACAACGTCTGGTGGACGTTAGAAAGAACTGTAATATCTGTTGCCTAAGGAGATACATATCACACATTTCTTTTACATACTTCTTTTAAGTAAAGGTCATCAGGAAAAAAGTGAGAGTCAGCACTGATCATGAGCCCTCCCAGGAGCCCTGTGGAGGGCAGCATGGGTCCACTGAGACTCCTGTTATTTTGGTCAGGAGGATAAGCAGGCAGGACAAGCTGAATCTGTCAGCACAGCATGTGGTCATCACAAGGCTCCCAGACCTATAACCGAGAGAGTTGACCAATACTAACCCTGTCACAGCAGGTAGAACAAGGGAGAAGGGAAGGTTCGCTGATGTAGGGCACGAGTCTAAACTGCAGAAACAAGGTGGAAAAAAGAGAGAGAGGGACAGAGATCTTCACAGAGGCCCACCACACACACACACACACACACACTCTTACACACACACACACACACTCCCACACATTGCCCCTCAAACTCCAGCATATTATTTTCACTTGCCTATTCATTAGGTATTCAGAAAAAAATACAGGGAACAGCAGAGAGGCTTTGATTTTTCCAATTACCTGCTAAATTATTCAGCATGGTTTGTCAATAAAGCATTCAGCACTAAACAAACACAGGGCTGGCAAACAACAAGTGGCAAACTACACTGGAAACTCAACAGCAGAGCAGCTCTTGTTCTATGTGCAAGAGTGTGTGTGTGTGTGTGTGTGTGTGTGTGTGTGTGTGTGTGTAAAAATAAAAAAATGAAATAATAAAATCATGATAGAATGGAATAATTACTAGAATATTCATAATTTCTAGAATATTAAATTATCTGTAATAGATATTTTTGTCCTGACTCCTCAATTGTCCTGTGTCCTGTTTTCTTAAGGTCCTGTGTAGACATTGTTGTTTACTGTATTCTCATACTCCTATTTTGCACATTTGCACTTCCATAGTCCTGAGTGCTGTGCTGCTGCATTGTTGTGGTTGTGTGTGGAACCACGATCTGGAAGAAATGACATTTCATACCAATGTGCACAACTCAAAGAATGAAGAAAAAACTGAATTAATTTGAGCTGTCACCTATCCATTAGGTAGTGGTTTACGTTTTGGCTGAAGTGGTAGTTTATGTTGTGGTTTCATTAGGTAAGATATCATTTTTGTATATGTGAAGTAATCAAATTTAGTTAATCCATAATATTAAGAAGTAGTAGTAGTATTTTTAACCCATAGTACTAGCCATAACCCACAGTACTAGTCATAACCCCTAGTACTTATGTAATGAGGGCACACACATGAGGGAGAGGATCCAACCACTAGAGGTTTTATTTAGTTTGCGGGGCAGGTAGGAATTGTAGAGAGAGGTTGTAGGGATTGGAATTAGGTCTGTAATCTTGGTCAGGTCGGTCAGAGGTTGGTCAGAGGTCAAAAACGCGAGGCAGAGTCCAGAAGGCATCCAGAGGTCAGGCAGGAGACGTAGCACAGGCAGGATTCTGCAACCAGGAAGACAAACACGTACATGGAAGGCAACGTATGCAACATGAGAATGGCAATACTTCGCAGAGTTTGAAAGCGAGGGGAGCTTAAATAGGAAGATAGTAATGGAGAGAATAGTCATGAGGTGTGTCGAATTAGTACTCTCACGAACCAGTTCAGAGATGTCAGGGGGAAGATGTAGGCATGGCAGAGCTGGGATGAGCATGGTTTTTGGAATTCATGACAGAATCCCCCACCTGATGGGCATCTCCTGACACACCAGAATGGGGAGTCCTGGACCTACCATGGCCCTGAGATCCCAGGCAGTCTGGGTGAGCAGCGAGGAATTCTGCTATCATAGAGGGATCCAGGATGTCAGCCATGGACAAGATACTGAAGGCCCCCCCCCCCTTCGTCTATGGGAATCCAGTAGCTCTCGGACAGCTTAGGGAGATTTACCATGAATCTCCACCGTAGCTGGAGGGTTGACAGGGGCTGTAGCTACAGATGCAGTGCTGTAGAACACAGGTTTCAACAGAGATATATGAAAGGTGGGGTTCATCCATTACCTTGAGGAAATCTGAACTTTGTATAACACAGGGTTGATCTGTTGGTGTACCTTGAACGGCCCAATGTAGTGGGGGCTGAGTTTCCTGCTGGGTAGTCTAAGCATCATATTACGAGGTGAGACCAAAACCCTCTGACCGGGTTGAAGTTGCAGGGTGGGAACTCGACAATTGGCCAACTCCAGCTGTTTGCGCAAGGCTCTCTGTAAATGGAAGTGAGCTTCCCATGTGCAAGAGTTTTGTTGTAACCACTGGTCCAACGCCTGTATGTCCGTGTGGGAATCATCCCATGGGAAAAAGACTGGTTGAAAACCAGAGACACACTGGAAAGGCATCAGCCAAGTGGAAGAGTGACTGAGACAGTACCGTGCATATTCTGCCAATGGGAGGTATTTGTGCCAGTTGGATTGTGAGGCACAATATTGACAAAGGAACCTTCCTACCTTGACCCATTCGACCTCACCATTAGACTGGGGATTATGACCTGAGGAGAGATGAACTGTTATGGCCAGTTTTCTACAAACCGGGAGAAGAACAAGGCCTACCTGGCTTGCCTTATGTTCAGACGCCGAGCAGACTTGAGGTATTCCAGGTTTTTGTGGTATGTATAAACCAAGAAGGGATGCTCAGCCCACTCCAACCAGTGTCTCTACTATTCCAGGGCTAGTTTGAAGGCGAGGATCTCTCACCTTCCTAATTTCTCTCGGTGGGTTGTGGTTTCCTTGAGTAGAATGTGCAAGAGTACAAACATGGTGGAGTGCCTTGTCTCTGGGACAAGACAGCTCCTATCCCCACTTCTGGTGTGTCTACCCCACGAAAAAGGGCAGAGAAGGGTCATGCTGGTGGAAAATAGGCACCAAAGTACAGGCTTCTTTCAAGTTTTGGAAACCCTGATTAGCAACCATAGTCCACTGAAGAACCATAGTTCTCAAGAACCTACTGCCTGGGTTCTTGAGAAGATCATTAAGGGGAGCAGAGATGGTACCAAACTCCTGTATGAACCTCCTATAAAAGTTGGCAAAACCCAAGAATCGCTGTAGTTCCTTGAAAGTGGAGGGATTAGGCCAATTCAAGATGGCAGACATTTTATACGGGTCCATGGACAGGATGCGTGACTTGATGATGCAACCAAGAAAAGTGACAGATTCATGGTGAAATTCACAATTCTCTGCTTTGGTGTGCAGGTGATGTTGTCTAAGATGTGTCAGGATGGCTATAACGTGTTCCACATGTTCTGCTTCTGACTGAGAAAATATAAGGAAATCATCAATATAAACAATCAGGAACTTGCCTACCATGTCCCAAAAGATTTCATCCATAAATGCCTGGAAAACAAAGGGGCTATTGGACAGACCATAAGGCAAGACTAAGTACTCATTGTGTCCATTGTGTCCAAGTGCTACACAGGTCTAATTTAGTGAATATTGTGGCTCCCAGCAGACATTCATGGGTGAGAGAAATTAGGGGAAGAGGGTAGGAGTACTGGTTCTGGGAATTTATGACAACTTAGTAGCAGTAGCTAAGGTCAAAAAAAAAAATAATTATGCCCACAATAATGAACTTTTTATAATAATTGCAATCTACTCCTGGTCTTGAAGACAGCAAAGAAAAATCAATATGATATTTGATCTTAACCTATATCCTACTCTCATAATTTTAATGTTAATGAACAGCTTGTGTGTCTTAAGGATGAAGGCCTTAATGATGCTTGCAAACCAGATTTTTGTTTGGATCTGAGTTCAGTTATTATGTAAAAAAAGATTAAATGAGTAATTTATAGCATTTTTTTATATATAATTTTAAATAGCAGTGCTCACCATCCACATTCATATACCACATTTCCACCATCTAATACCCTTTTTTCAACAGCTAAAAAAAAAAACTGTGGTTAGAACTACATGTTCTCGTGATGGCTATGAGAAGAAAAATCCAAAATATAATCACAAGAAAAGGAAAAGTGATAGGCATTACATTGTAAAATCATATTAAGATATAACCAATCACCAAATAATTGGAAAGTGACCAATCACAGCCCAGTCCAAAGCAATTAGCATGAGAGTGCGTTTGCAGAGTGATTCCTCCACCTAGACCTTAGTGCATCCAACCCACCTGAACAAATCCATTAATAATACTGTTAATAACACTGTTAATAAGTACTAAAAAGGTTAATAATACAGTTAAGACTTACTGCTAATGTTAACATTAACATGTTACAATGAATAAAAAGAAAGATAAAGTTACAACGGCACCGGCAACACCACTAACATCCCAGCACAAAGCAGTATATACTTGCAATCGATCAAATTAATTATCACCCTTCATGTACATTGGGCCATAATGCAAGAATGACAGTATAAACACAAGACTTTGCCACTAGTAATGATCAATCGTCTTAATTTTTTATATATATCACAAGGTGAACATGAAGGCCACTTAGGGTGCTCACTTCTCTGGCTGCTCCATATTTAAAAAAATATAGCTCAGTGGTTAAGGTACTTGACTTGTAATCAGAAGATTGCTGGTTGAATCCCCACCACTGCCACACTGCTACTGTTGGGCCCATGAGCAAGGCCCCTTAACCTGTCATAATTGTAAGTCGCTTTGGATAGAACTGTCAGCTAAATGCTGTAATGTAAAAGATGTAACCCTTTGGTGTGAGGTTCTGTCAGCAGTGGCTGTTTGTAGTGTAAAGCATGGCAGATACACAGCTTTGTCCCCTAATAAAAACACTGCATTTCTGTTGATCATCTTTCTTTCAGTCTTGAACTAACTAGTCCAGCTAAGTTTGGAAGGCAGAGTTTATGTTAATCCAATTTAAACTAGTTCATATTTCAAGTCACATGTAATAAAGGAGATCCTTAAAAGAAGTTGCTATTTTTATTTTGGTACGAGCAGACACTCTCAATGATCATGAAGAGATGAGTCTAATTTTTTGTCTGTCTGTTTTTTTGATGTGACATTGTGGCCTGGTAGCACAACTACATTTGCGGTTCCTTTAATAAATAGTAATTAAGAAGTTCATCAATCATGGTCCTTTTTTCAAGGCTTTCCTCTTTATTCAACTGATCTGTGGTCAGATAAGTCAATTTACCATAAGCCTGTGAAAGTAAGACTATGTGGAAACAGTTCTGATCCCCAGTCAGCTGCTGACACTGTGCAGCTGTCAGGCTCTGGGAGAAGAGATGAAGCCTAATGAAGACGTTAAAGAAGACTAAAGTGGGTAAAGCGCAGCAATTGTTCCACTTGTACAGTTCCCTTAATTAACCACGCACACTCTGCCTTCCGATTTTAGTCTCTGATAATGATGGCCAAAGGGGCTAGAGAGCATGACCTGTCACATCTGGCTTTCACAGAAATGTTCCACAGAGACTAGGCTATGCTGTGGTGTATTTCAGTTCTTCTCAGTTTTGTCAAAACATACTTAATGCAGTGGAAGTGCTCATCCTGGTGGGGGGGGGGGGGGGGTTGGGAGCGAGCACGTCTAGGATCAAACAAACTAATGCTCAGTTCCGAATAACCCAACATTTAAGATGGAGACCAGTTACACTAATGGTAAATGATCAATAACACTATCACAGTGAGATGAAATCATGAACGATGCAAGGTCTGCACACAGCCCTGTTCACATCTCACTCTCTTCGTGTTTAAGTGAACAGAGGTACTACATGCAGGATAAGGCATGGTGGCATTATGCTTGATTGAAAGCCTTTGAAGAGTGAAGCGTATCATAACTGAGAGACAAAGTAGTGATTGAGAAGAAAGAGGATTGTGCAGTTAAAGAATAATGTCCAGCAAGTGTTTCTGAATTTTTGTGGGATAGAGGAATGTACGTCAACCGACAGCCATCAGAAAATAAAGATCCTTAAAATAGTAGCTGGAGGTTTGGTTGAGATGGTAGAGGATGGGTATATGAAGGGAGGCTTGCCTGAGGGACGTCCTGCTCTACCTATCCTTATAGACAGCTCCTGGGCTTCTACAGCTGGCCTTGCTGGATCCTCCATCTTCTCCTTTAGTCTGCCGTCGTGCACGTGGGCCATGGGTAAATGAGGGTCTGCCCCAACACCCTGTGAACAAACAAACCGCAGCATACACTGTCAGTAGGATAAAAAATAATCCTTGTTATTTCATATTAATTACAGTGAAATAATAAATATACAACAGCCATGTAATTATGGATTGCTGGGAGCGACAAAGGTAGCACTGATCATTAAACATTACCGACAGTGCCTACATACAGGGCAGCTGAGGCTTCATGAAGCTATGCCAGGAAAAAGCAGAATTCACTTGTCCAGAGCAAATAACATTTATCTGTATGTCTGTGTGTGGGAACTGAGCCCATGATATTGGTTTTTCCAAATCTGCTCCACCATGTGAGCTACAAGAGCATATTTACTGTATTCAAGAATGGTATTTAAAACATTATATACTAATATAACCAAAGCAACAAGATGAATATGGGCAATCCAGATGTGGTCATAAAACAGACAGAGCACAGGCAGAAGTACCAGAGGGCATATCCAGAAAAACGTATAAGAAAGGCAAAGTCTGAGACACGAAAAAGCTGACTGGAGAAACAATACCGTTCAGTATGCTAAGGAGAACCAGGACAATACTTCAAAAAGACTGCAAATGCGAAAGGAAAATCAGAAAGCCAGGAATGATGATCTAGGTAGATGATGCTGACAGGTGGGAGCAGGTTCTCCACCTGACTGGAGGGGAGGTGATGGGAAATGGTCATAGTAGCCAAGCTGATAGGTGACATGAAACAGGACTTGATTTCACACTGAATGTGTAAGTATAGGGGATCTGGACCATAAGAGAAATGTGTGTTTTTATATGTACATTAATATTCCAGAAACTATGAGAATTTTGGAGTATCCCATTCATGCACTGGCATACTTGTATTTTTTTTATGAAGTATGTCTCATTAGTGTTTTGTTTATTTAAGCAATGTGCAATCAGGAAAAGTCATTTGGATTTTTTCAGAATATGAAAACTTATTCGAAAAAAGGAGGATATTGCAGCATGTATCTCCTTACCCAGATTTCTGTTCCTTGTTACCTGCATACCTTTGGCTACACTGATGTAGTATATGTGTTATAGTGATACAGTGATATGATATAGTGTTATATAAAAAAAAAATCTAAACAATTTAAAGAATAATAGCAAATCTGGAGGCAACTATTAAATTCCTACATTAGTGAGTTATCAAAGAGCTTAATATACAGTTGCTTAATATACAGTGAAGAAAGCATCCCATGACATTAGATCACATTATTTAACGCTAAGCCTGACTCAATAGGGGCAAGTCTCATGGGGCTGGTGAAACATCAGGGTAAAAAACAGGAGGACCACTGACATTCTATAATTATGTGTAGGAGTTTCTGGATAACAGATTGCTATATGCTATGCAAAAACCTCAATTCCCAAATATCGGATATGACTCAGAAGTCTGTGGTCCTTAGTATTTCAAGAGACGTTTATTCTCCCTCATTTATTGAAAGGCTTCTGCAAGTACGTCATCAGTGGTTGTGGAGGAGAAAAGGATGTTTCAAAATTGACACAGCAAGAATGGCGAGGCTGAGTGAGTTAATTAACTTTACAGTACAAAGTTCAGTAGGCTTAATTTTACTTTAATACAAAAGTTAGCTTCAAGCTAACTCGTCTTTGTTGCAGCTCAGTTAGTTAGTTATCACATTTGCTGGGACTACAAGCCTACACAGAGACAAGGTGCCAGTGAGAGGAAAGACCATCGTCCATTGAAGAGAGGCAGGACAATCAGATATCTAGAGCCGTTTAAGCCGTCAGTACCGAATTAGGTGTTCCAACGTGAGACAAACTGCATCAAAGACAAGGTAAAGGAAGACTGTTTCTGGAGGAGCTGGAGGAGGAGCTGGAAGAGTAGCTGCACCCAGAATGGCTCACACTCAAGATGAGTCCTCCTCAGTCCGCAGGCTATAGCGATTTCAGCAGCTCTTGATGTGCACAAATTTCAGATAATCCTTGGCATATAGGCTGGAGAGAGGTAGAAAGAAACTGTTCTGGCAACAAGGGACCATTATTTACTGCTGGTCCTTTGATGTAAATCCTGAAGGACTAAGGGGAAATACACATTTTACCACAACATATTTTAAAACAAATGTCATTTTATTTGATTGAAAAGGGGGTTAAATGACAGAATTTATATGAGGTATTTTGTGAAGAAAATTATTTTTGTAGGCAAAAACATGTTTTATTGTGATGTTAATCCTTGCATGTAAAATGTTTAAAGAAAATTTCTAAGCAGACATTTGTTCTAAGAAAGGGCCAACAATGTTTTGTGAAGGTGACTGTCACCATAAGTCGACAAGAATTGTCATTTTTGTTAATAACAAGCCTATGTGAATTCTACTGAAAATGAGGCTGTGGTTACCATGTTACCATGTTAACAGTACCTGTGCTTTAATTAAATATTTGTATTTTCCATTAATTCCTGTCATTTCCTCTGCAATAATAAATCTCCCACTGATTAACATGCGTTCCAAAAGTATTCCTTGAGCCATTTCCCAGCTTATGCGCGCACACACACACACACACACACAGACTCTTAATAGCTGCAGTGCTGTTAATGTACATGCACCCACTCAAGTAATTTTAATCCACCGCCCGCTATAATTGGCATGTCAATACATAAATGGTCTCTGGCTACTCTTAATTCAGTCACAACACTTTGACATATTTGAGTGTAGCTGAATCCAGTGCTGATCAGATTCTGTACAATATTTAAGAGGCTAATGAGCTCTAACAATACACAAGTGAAGCTAATGGAACAGCGAAAACGAAAACAAGGAAGCACGTGGATTCCAAAACTGACACGAGACAGGGTTGCCAAGAAGACCAGGATGTTATGGGTGGACCAACCTGACACAAACAATTCGAAAACATCAAACCTGCAAAAATAGCAGGAGTGGGCTTTAGAGACTACAGAAGATTGCTGAGTTCACAATGTGCTTAACAAGCAATGTGCTTAACAAACAAAACAGCATCTTTCTGTTTAAGGTGCCTTAAGAGATACAAATCTCAGATCTAATAAGCACCAAAACATGGAATTAGAGTCTGCAGCAACACCTAAGCCCAAAATGGGACAGTATGGCAGACTGAACAGTGAAATATTACAGACCAAACAGTAAATTACCACAGACTGAACAGACCGAACAGTGAATTACCGCAGACCGAACAGTGAAATACCACAGACTGAACAGATTGAACAGAGAATTACTGCAGACTGAACAAACCGACCAGTGAAATACCGCAGACCGAACAGTAACATACCACAGACTGTCGACAAGAGTTGTCTGTGAAATACCACAGACCAAACAGACCAAACAGTAAATGAACCACAGACTGAATAGACCAAACAGTGAATTACCACAGCCCGAACAGTGAAATACCACAGATTGAACAGTGAAATACTGCAGACCGAACAGCAAAATACCACAGACTGGACAGTGAATCTGTGGTAATTCACTGTCCAGTCTGTGGTATTTTCACTGGACAGTGAAATACCACAGACCAAACAGACTGAAGAGTAAATTATCACAGCCTGAACAGACCGAACAGTAAAATACTACAGACTGAACAGTAAAATACCACAGATTGAACAGACTGTACAATGAAATACTGCAGAACGAACAGTAAAATACCACAGTCTGGACAGTGAAATTCCACAGTCTGAACAGTGAAATACCACAGACTGAACAGTGAAATACCACAGCCTGAACAGTGAAATACCACAGACCGGACAGTGAAATACCACAGCCTGAACAGTGAAATACCGCAGACCGCACAGCAAAATAACACAGACTGGACAGTGAATTACCACAGACTGAACAGTGAAATACCACAGACCAAACAGACTGAAGAGTAAATTATCACACCCTGAACAGACTGAACAGTAAAATACTACAGACTGAACAGTGAAATACCACAGACTGAACAGACTGTACAATGAAATACTGCAGACCGAACAGTAAAATACCACAGTCTGGACAGTGAAATTCCACAGCTTGAACAGTGAAATACTGTAGACAGAACAGTGAAATACCACAGACCAAACAGTGAAATACCACAGACTGAACAATAAAATACCACAGACTGAACAGACCAAACAGTGAAATACCACAGACCAAACAGTGAAATACCACAGATTGAACAGTAAAATACTACAGACTGAACGGAACGAACAGTGAATTACCACAGATCGAACCGTGAAATACTGCAGACAGAACAATGAAATACCACAGACTGAACAGTGAAATACCACAGACTGAATGACTGATGGAGAGATCTAGAACTGCTGCCACAGCCAAGCCCACTGCATCATCGATGATATTCCTCTTCATGGGTGCACGCTGTTTCTCCCGCTGCACTCTGGTAAGATGGACCAGAGCGTCTGACCCCTTTCCACCAAATTATGCAAGAGCTGCTAATAATACTGACAAGTCCACATTACACAAATGAAATCCTACTAGTACTAATATAACTAAGGGAGGGATATAATTATAAATTGTGATTGAAAAATAAGAAATGCATCTTTTTACATGACATGAGATATATATATATATATAATACAATATCTAATTGTTATCAAATATGGTTAGTTATCTGGTTAGTTATCTATCAAAGAAACCTCTTTAAAATACAAATGTAATTGACATCAAACAAGTAATCCTTTATTAGATACCTGTACAAGGTGATAAAGTATAAGGTGACAAAGTTCTTTGTGTGTCCAATGCAGTGCTAATGATGAAATTGAGAGTGAGAAAAACAAAGGTGTAAATATCATTTTAGTGATATCATTTTAGTCTGAGCTTTAGTCAGACAGCAAAATAGAATATTATGCTTTATCTCATCTTTAAAACAAGAGCAACAGTCACAATCCATGACAAAATAAACATTTTCATGCCAAACACAGCTTTGCCAGTCAGTCAATAATAAGAGGCTGCCATGACATCAAACCATGCCTGAAACGTCTCTCTAAATAGCCTCATACGTCTCTTCCAGGCCCGTGCTGTGCTCCTGAATGAAAGGAAGAACCATGGTAATCTCGGGCAAACATCTGAGAATGAGGGTGACGCCGGCTCACGGCGTGATGCACAAGCAAAACAACAGAAAGTTCTCCAGAATGACTGCAGCTGATGGTCCACTGAGAGTGAAGCATGAACTCTGATGAAGCCAGGAGCTTAGAGAATGGCTATGTCTGCATCCTGCTGATGTGTCATGAACGTTAATGACAATGTTAGTGAATAAATGCACATGGTTCATGTGTCATGAATGTTAGTGATATTGTTAGTGAATAAATGCACACAGCTGATGTTTCATGAATGTTAGTGATCATGTTAGTGAATAAATGCGCACGGCTCATCTGTCATGAATGTTAGCGATAATGGTGAATAAATGCACACTGCACGTGTCATGTACATAATGTAGGTGATAATGTTAGTGAATAAATGCACACTGCTTATGTGTCATGCATAATGTTGATGACAATGTTATTGAATAAATGCACACTGTTCATGGGTTGTGTGCATAGATGTTAGTGAGTAAATGTGAACACATCGCTTGAGATCCAATAGTTCACAACATTTTTCCCCATTCTGACTGTAGCCATGGTAAATGTTGCAGGTATATGAGTATGCTCATGAATACTGAGTTATTACTGTGTGTGTTGGGAAGGGTGGTTCTGTATGTGTGCGTGCGCATGTCAGTAAAGGATGTCAGTATTGCTGCTTTGGGTCCTCCTACTCATCCAAAATGTAAGCCCTCTACCGCTCATAACAAACACTGGTGATGAGTAGCCCTGAAAGGAATAATGAAATGTGTGTGTATGCATATGCCTTTTTTTATTAGGATGAACTTTGGATGTAGAAAAATAATAACCATCGCAGTCTGTAGCAGTCTGGTGAAAAAGCTGTTTATTTTAAATGTAATTAACAGACTCAAAATTATGCAAGCATAAAAGCAATATAAGAAACATTTTTTTTTACATTTATTTTTAGCTATGTCCATTCAAGAATATCTTTCTCAATAGTTCTTCCTGATATGAAATGCTATTACACCAGTAATTTCTTTTAACTGGGAGCTCTTCATGTAATATGGAACAGCTAATAGGTGTCTTTTAGTTTTGGGAGACCAGCTTGCATTTGTGTCATAGCTTATGTGCTGGTACAAATTTATTTTGCTGCTACTTCTTTTGCAAGTGAGTTTTGACATACCTTACACTTCACATTATTCTGACTTGTCAAATCCAAACCAATTTGTTTAGTTTCCCGACTCAGCATCATGGTTTTGTTTTCACTTTTGTTTCATTTTGGTCTCATGTTTTATGCCCTTCACTATTCGCACCCGTATCCCTTTCCCACCTTATCTACCCGTGGGCTCCTGTCTTGTGTTGTTAGTCATTGTTGTACCCTCCATATCACTTTGTTTTATTAGGTTTTTTGGCTACATGTCTTTGTTTTACCTTTATCAGACTATGCACAGACTATGTACTATATTACAAGTAATGAGAATGCATTTGCCCTAAATAAACATTGCTCATCACTGCATATATATCTATCAACTCACTTTAACTCACAAATCACTAAAATGATATTTCCACTTTGTTTTTTTTTTTACCAATACAGTGTGCCACATTTTGAAAATACACAGTGCTATGGTATGCTTGCTTGCATATATGGCTCTCTTTTTTTGGTAATTATCTCATATACCACATTACATCTAATCAGACACACATTAAGCCTTTCTCTCTGTGAAATGTGATTCTGCATTTTTGTTTTCTAGGATCATGTCTAATCTGAATTCAAAACAAAACAAAACAAAACAAAATGGAACACAACGGGACCCAATCAAACTGAAACACCCCTACTGAAATGACATCATCATGGCTCTGATAAACTAACTGCATGATGCCTTGATGAGCTATAGCTTGATAAGGTACAACAAGCTTGTGTGTGTGTACGAGTGTATGCATGCATGTATGGTCATCAGTGCATGTGTGTGTGTTTGTGTGTGTGCGTGTGTGTGTGTGTGTATGTGTGTGTATGTGTGTTCATCTCTGGACACGTTTCATTATCATGTGTACCAGGGCATACTTTGAGTTATTGCTCGTGACAATCTTAATCAATCCCAGTCACCTGGTTGTAAACAGGATTTATGGCCTAAATACACATTGCTGGTACATCATCCCTGATTGGGCTTATCAGTGTTTTACAGTCCAATCAGCAACAAACAGGCCTCAGGAGAGACAGGCGGTTCTTTTGGCATAAAGCGGCACCACCCACCACCACTGACCAACTTGTGTCTCTGTCCCAACAGCCAATAGCCTCCACATACTCCGTCATTGGAAAAGGTGCTTTTGGAACAGACAGGCTTCACTGTGACAGGAAGGAAGACTAGCTCTGCTACTAAAGTCTTCTGTCTGGGAAAAGGAGGCCCTTCAGATGGCTAAGGCAGAAGTGCACAGGCAAGCTAAGGGCCAGAGAACACTGATGTGGATGGAGGACAACAGGGCTGTCACTTTTCTCCCGTGGGCAAGAGAAGGCACGGACATGGAGTGACAGTCTTGAAAGGCTCCTGTAGAAACCCAAGGAGAGGCAGAACTGTCCTCTACTGTGCCCTACCTTAGCTGTTTCACCCAAATGCTTCTCATGTCCATTATGGTATGACTGTAAGACAGGCTCACGCCACTGTCTAATGACACAGGTTCCAGTACAATAGTGGGGTTGGAATGAAAGCACGCCTCCATATTCAGCCCTAATTAAGATGTCCACTTAATGCCCTATCCATTTATGCCCCTTAATGAGCAGGGAAGGTTGCAGCTGGGTCCTCAATGGTCAGGCTGATGTGAATCAGTTATGTGTGTGTGAGTGCATGTGTGCATGTCCATGTGTGTGTGCTTTCAACACTGATGAGCAGTTCTAAAGGCTGACCCATGTTAATGGCTAAGCACTAGGAGTAAAATTCTGCTGTGACCATTATTTGGGTCACTGAGATGTCAGACTGTTCTACCAACCCCAGAAAGAACTTGAGCAGAGAACAGGCCCACAGACCAAATTCAACAACAAATTCAAATATGGAAGCAGGAAATATTTCCCACTGTGTGAGCATGAACCCAACACGGGCATGCAGAACTGTTTAGCCAATCACGAGTCTCCCCGTCATCACGCCTTGGTCCTGCTTTCTGTAACTGTCATTTCATCGTTCTGCAGCTTCAGATATCTGATACAGTTCCTCCCTCGTCCCAACATTATGTCAACACGGCCACAAAGATGAGATTCTTGCCATATTGCGTCCCAGAAAATCTCCTGGCACCTCAGCGGGAGTTAACAGGAGGCCATTTGGAGACATCAGGGTACAGCATGCAACATTGCATTTCCACTCACCCTTTTAGTCAATGAGTCAAACGAGGGCTCTGTTGCCACAGTCTCTCTCAGCCATCTCTCTCATGGACCATTACAGACCACGATGCCCCATGTATTTCAGGCTCCGTGTCTCACTGACTGATGCCTCCAGGCTTTTTCTGTTTTTCTTCCCTTCCCTAAACCCTCCCAGGCTCTCCGACAAGGTCTCCTGGGGCCATGGGGATATATCCAACGTCTGCCCTGCGTTACAGTGTTCTCAGCCTCTGTAGTACAGCAATGCTGCTTATTTGTGCACTAAATATTGCTGTGGAAGTGTGAAAATCAATGAGCACTGAAAAACTCTCATCTCTTACTAACCTTAGCTATATCTCACAAAGCCTAGCTGGATTTTCCATCCGTTTTTTCAAGCATGTCAAAGCCTTTCCATTGCTTGTTCCATTACGCCATCTCATAAACTGTCGTGCTGATGCTCACTCATTCCATCCGCAGAAGAGATGATGATGGTGATGGCATGGGAAAATGCGATTGCCATGACACGGTGGGGGCTCAGCACCCAGTTGTCAGAGGTTGCAGAGCTCCCAGTCAGATCACAGAGCACCCAGTCAGCTAGCAGGCTGATTGAGAGAGGCAATCAGGGCAGGCCCAACCCATCTGCAGTGTGTGTGTGTGTGGGGGGGGGGGGGGGGGGTATGTGAGTCACTTTTAAATAAAAACATTTTAAAAACAGTATGCAAAGCCAGTCTCAGAGAAAGGGCTGAAATTACACGCATTGGCTACTAATGCATTTTAACTCTTCTACATGCTGTGTAAGTCATTAAAAGAATATTAATATTTTAATAAATATTTGTCATCATCACTCTGATCATGTGTGACAGAAACACTGGCTAGGAAACACCGGTATACTGCCACAATAATTATGCCCTCCAAGGAAAAAACGATTAATAAGGATGAACTTGAACAGATGCCACAGCTATTTGAGTTTGCAGTCTCTACTTTCCATAAAAGGAACCAACATTTCCCAAAGTGCCATGTCAAATGGTAATGGCAAACAGGGTTTCCCACATTAATTATTACCAATGGAAGATACAGCTACCCGAAAATAAACCAAGTGGGGTTGACAGGTCAACAAGAGAGAGAAAAGAGGGGGGGTGGACATCCTAAGGGTACCTCTTCACTGAATCATCATCGCTGTGTATCTTAGATAAAAGTGGCTTAATTCACATCTACATTGGCTAAAAGAACAGCAGGTGTTTACACATTTCTGCTAATGATGGAATGGGTCATTGTTAAGAACAGGAACGAAGGGATCCAGATTTTAACTCCCCTTTAACTCTGGTGTGAGCTGTTGTGAGGAATGCAAGGTTGTGAATAAAAAACAGATACAATTTTAAGTGTCATTCATGCAGTTTCAGATAATTACAAAATTCTCTCTATAATGACATGCAGAAAAGTCCTTGCTAGCTAGTGGGTGATCTGTTATTTTCATGTCTTAGCTATCAGTAATGGCTGCAAAGATTTAGCCAGGGCTATGTTACTGGGTGTACAATTAAATGTCTGCCATTTTAAATGCAAAGGGAGAAATTTTTTTTATAATTTGACAACTTTATGCATAATGAGCCCTAGCCACACCCCTTTAATAACCTCTACAGGGGTGCAACTTCCTGGTAATCACATTAGCATGCAAATGCATGCACTAAAGAAAGTTAAATACCCAAATGGATGCAATGTGCACCTTTTGAATGCCATTACTTTGAGCATTTATATGTTTCTATGAACTGAAAAGCCACATATGACTGAAAACGGGATCAGTAATGTCTGCTTTAAGAACACAGCTTTGCTATCAGCCAGACATATTAACAGCTGCACCAAAACGATAAAGGTCAAACAAGCAATTAAACAGAGAAACAAATGGCACAAACACACAGAGAGAGACAAAGAGCAGGAGAGAGAGACAGATATTTAGAGAGAGCGCAAGAGAGTGAGACTGATAGTACAACTTATAAGAAGAGAGAACATGACTGATGCTCAGGCTTAACACTGATGAAGATTATTAACATAAAGGCTTGGTTAAGGACACTGCGCTGTGCTTGACTATCATTCCCTGGCCTATAAATATTACACACACTTCACAACACCTTACAAACATAATACTATTAGCCTGATGGGGGGGAAAAAAACAAAAATCATCCCTGCATATGGGGAAGAGACACTTATCCTGCACTGATCTCTGATCTCAGCTAATCAGCAGACTCTCTCTGGAAGCTGATGTCTTCCATTAGTCAGGTGTCTGCCTGTGAAATATCAGCGCCAGGCATCAAGAAGACGGCAGAAGAACGGAGAGGTGAGATAAACACTGGGGCAGTCCTGTTCATGTTCTTCTAACCGAGAAACCCATTAATCACTGCCATCCGCCTCAGATCGTGGATGTCGGAAAACAAGCACCACCCTCGTGTGGCGCCAGGCATTGGGGGGACCACGGGATCACGGTCATGTGGCGCAAAAGCCAGCGCAAGCGACAAAGCTCATCAAGTGAACACGAGCCAGGTGCAAATAAAACGTGCAGACGCACACATTAGAAAGGAGGCAACCTGGAACAGGCCAGGGGTGATCACCCAGTACAGAAAGAGAGCGACAGAATGCAGAAGAGCAAGTGAGAGTGAGACATAATGAGAGAGAGTGAAAGGGAGGAGAGAGAGAGAGAAAGAAAAGAGAATGAGAGGGAAAGAGAACAAGAGAGTGAGACACCTACACGGGGGAAAGGAAGAACAGACAATATTATTAGGAACCTGGTCAATAAATACCAAACTACCACAACTTAAGTGTAACTACACATTCTGTCATGAAAGCTATCAAATTTACGTACTGTTCAAGATGAAGTAAAATAAAACTGAAATAAATTCTCAAAAAATTGAGAAAAAAATTGAGTCACATGGTATGGCCTGCCAAATGGAGGGGAATTTACGTTTCTTGCCACGCCCTCCATGATGGCACGCACCTGCACGGGGTTAACGTTGAGTGTATGTCCCTGTCAGTGTGGGCCTCATGGTCGGTCATTGTTAGTGTCAGTGTAGAATGTTAGTGTCAATGAGTATGTAGCCACTGTTAGTGTAAACCAGTGTTTGTATCATTTTATGTTGTCGTTGTTACTGTTTATACTGTTTGTGTATTCCTGTCCATTAGTGTTATTATGCGTGAGGCCACGAGTGTTCTTCATGTTTTATGTTATTAAATATTTCACATAGTCAAGGGATTCTGTGCGTCCTGCTCAACGGCCTGCGACACTCGGGCCGTTACAGCACACATGCTCCCAAACAAGTCACAGATACACCACTCATCCACCCACAAACCCACTTGCATGCTTCACTTGAATTCATACACATCAGAATTTAATTTGGGGGAAAAATAAGCTCTGGATTTATAATTACAAAGAGAAGCAAAAAATACATAATAAAAGTCATATTGCCCTGAACATCATTATGAAGTGTTGGCATACTTTTTCACAAGCAGAACATTTACATGTTACAGATTTAATGCATAGTTACTTGTCACCTTTAATGATTCATCTCATTAAGAACACAGACTGTTGCATGCACGCACGCACAAAACAGTGTCCACTTGCATCATCACCCACTGATAAGAGAATCAAAGACTATAGTTCCATGTAAGGAGAAGAACAGCACCTATAAACTGACCTTCTGAAACATGAACGTTGGGGCTTTTGACCATAGGCATAATTTACACTGGGAAAGCTGGGAACATTTTCCCACCACTTTGAGAAATGGCTGGTTTTGTCGCCACCACTTCTTGAAACTGTACTCCAAAATTATTAGTCCTTGCTTCATTTACTAAATAATAGTTTCCTAAAAACAGGAATCAGAAAATGTTCGTGCTTATCTTTTGTAAAATGATGCTGGAATGATTAATGCGGCACAGCTGACATTTCGTGAAATGAAACAATTTTCAAAATAAACAGAAAACAATTGTATTACAAATGTGTTTTAAACCATAACGCTGATACTTCTCGCATTGTTCAACACCCATAGAATGATTTCTCATCCGTGAACGCATACCTGAGGACAGTTGAGTGGCAGCTGGACTGAATGCAACACCCGGTCCGCATTCTTCAAATGAAAGTTACACCTTATGCTTTTCATCATCAGACTATGAACTGTAATAAGCTACAGTAATAGTCCCTTAGTAGAAACTACTCTAATATATTTATAGCAAGAGGTGCTGATACCTGCTTTAAACAGGCTTAATTCATTTTCCAATGACCTATTTAGAAGAACTTCACAGATACTGTAAAAAATTCAGATGACCTTTATGTATGTACTCCCTTCAAAAAAATAAAAAATAAATAAAACAAATAAACACATATATTCCCAAAACAACAAAAAAAAACAGGAGAGGCCTTTTAAACTGTCATGAAGTGTTGAACCAACAGATTCCAGGCCAACAAGCACGAGGGAGACTGGAGCGAATGAACTGAAAGCTATTCAAAAGAAAAGCGACTGATGACATCGCAAATAGTGCAGAAAACAAGGGCCATAGGAGCAAGTAAAATAGTATATACTTCACGAATGAGGGGACAAGGAGTCAACATGCATGGCACTTGAGTGAGCGTTTATTTTCCCATGGCCAGGGAATGCTAAGGCATATACAGAAATAAGCACGCGGGACCACAGGCTGGAATTCAGCTGCTCTTACATTAACGATGGCTCCCACTCTCTCCCTGTGGGAATGGAGAAGTCATTAGAAGTCAAGAACAGGGCTTCTGTGCGCCAGAGCAGGATGCTGGGCTCTACTGACTGGCTCACTCTAGATCAAGCACGACCCCTTTACCAGAAAGCCAGAGTAGTATTACAATCTGACTCATCAGGTTTATGCAAAGAAAATGTAAAAATTGTATAACAAATTATAATAATATTTAAATTATAAATTATAATGATTATAAATGCTTTTCTCAGAGGTTCAGTGTCATCATCACAGCATGACTATTTGAAATGGTCTAAATGCTCTCATTTTTATAAGAAAGATATTACAGAATGAGTAAACTATTAAATTACATGATTAAGAAATAACTAATTTCCATAAATTGTTGAAAGGTACTACATATATCATATTATGCTATGTTAGTCATATTCAAAGTCATTAAGGGAGCTAAGGGAAAGTTAAGGGAGAAGGCAGCGTACAAAGCAAAAACCACAGCCACCGAAATCAACCATCACCGAAATCAACCTTAGCCAGCTGCCAGGGTAGGTGTGGGTTTACAGGGTCAAAAGTAGGCATCTTTGGCAATCGACCTTTTATGACAGGAGTGGCAGGTCAGAAGAAAGAGGCAGAAGTGCCAACTGAACAAGGCCCCTAATCTGATATTTTGCCCAAATACTTCGTGCAACAATAGAGGTCACATCAATGTCGCAATGTACTGTTGTAAAATAACCATGAACTATTAACTATGAGGGACACTTTGTTGGACGACATATGTCGGAATTTGGATTTACACTGGAACTTGATCCTGACTGTCTGTATATCATTGGCACAGAATGACACAGTCTGATTGGCTGAAAGTGAATTGGTATTTGAGGCTATTTGATAACAGAATAATAACAGAAAACTGACTAATATGCAAGGTTTTATTTCATTGCACTACTGGTACAGAAAACATTTACTTGGAAAGGACAGTTACACTTCCATCATTCTTTTTTTTTAAATTAAGAAATATCTAAATGCTTATTGATCATTCACACATACAAGAGACTCTCCCCTGATAGTTTTACTAAATGTCCATTATGCTGACAAAACTAGAAGCATACAGATTTCAGATGGTAATGGCTCTATCATGGTGATTATTACACAGGCATTGTAGATTTTGTTTGTTGATATTGTTGATATATGTAATGCTGACAAAATAACCCATGTCTCATCATATAACAAATACCACTTTATTTAAAAGACTCCATACTGCATATGTGTGTTTCAGTTCTTGTCCTGCAGGGGTCTCTGTAGGTACCCTGTCTGTGTGACTGCAGGCATACTAGGGTCCTTATGGACAAGACTCCATCCAGCAAGGTCACTGAAGTCTCCCTGTTCCACGTCGCCCTGCTCTAACCTGGTCACATTCGTCCTCGATGGCTGGAGGCTGAGCAGGCTGCCTTCCACCCATGTCAGCTCAGAGGCCCCCAGAGATGAGTGTGCCCCGGTCCTCCAACACCCCAGGTTCTTGGGCCTGGCCCAGGTCTATTACCCACAGCAGGCAGGCTGTGTGTCTATCATTACAGTGCACATGAATGAAACATGAAAACCGCCAATTTGATATAACTAAAAATGTTTGCATTAAATCTGACTTGATGTTTACAAAGGCATGCGGACATCAAAGTCACAGCAAGATTGCAAACAATGCGTTTACATGAACACGGCTTTATGCCAAGTACCCCATCTTGACTACCATGTTACATTTCTTTATTAGTGGGATAATTACTTTTCTATGAAGTTCATCAGATAAATCCTCACTTTACTGACCCATCAATCAAATGATCGCTAAACACGATACGAATTATATTACTGCAACACCATTTCACACCATGACAGGATTTATAATATTACTGTAATACCATTTATCAATAAGACGGAAATTAAATTACTTTAATTTCTTGGCACCAGGAAAAAACCTATAACAAGTATCACATACCTTAAAGTTAAGGATTAGATTGCTTTTTGCACTGGGGTTTTCACAAATGTCTTATTTCACCAACTGTACCTGCGCTTAGCAAATTGCTAGCATTTACATTCAAAAGTTGGCTTTCTGGTAACCACCCTTCCAGCTGCTTGCTGGCATAAAGTGAGGTCGGGTGTTAACTTTGGACACTGGCTGATCGTGAGTGCCAGCCGTCTGCATCTCCACTGGGACCTGTGGATCATGTTTTTGCTTGTTGTTCATGCTCTTTGCCATTTCTTCTTAATTATCGTCATAGCAACAGAAATAGGTCATTACTACTTTAAAGCCACAGTCTACTTCATGACGGTCTACCTCCTGTTTATTTCATTTGATGACCCCATAGTGATTAATAAGTATGAGCATTTTGAAAAGGTCACCTTTACTGAAACAGGACATCAGAAATGAATGCCAAAATGCCAATATTTTACCCACATTTTTAAAATCCTTTTTTAGTCCCATATTAAGTACAACATAAAGCATTTCTAAAGCTGAGATTTTTTCATTACCTCAATTTGCTCATCGTTTCTCAACAGGGCCAAATGTTCCAGAGGTGACGTGTTTCTTTTTAGTAATGTTATTGGTTAAAGTGTCATTACAGATACTCAATTTCAAGTAAGGCTACTGACAAGTCCATCTCCTGGTAGAAAGCCAGAAGATTCTGATTCAGCTCATGCTCCAGTGCTAAATTCATGTTTGCAGCAGGACTACAGTGTAGATCTGTGTGCCCTGCTCAAACACACCTGATTCACCAACTCTCTGCAAAACTCTGCTAGTCAGAGGTTTTAGAGATATGCTATATGCTAATCTTTGGCGCAGGTGATAATCTAGGAAAATTCATAATATTCCTTAAAGTAATTCATATAATGTCAAAAACTACCTCATAGTATTACCCTAATAACTCACTTTTCCTTCAAAATTATAAAAATTGAAATTTTTCCACTAATTTCTGAAGTAATTTTAAAGACGCTACTGTGCTTAAACTGCCATGTATTGTGTGATTATGTGCACATCTTCACATGGAAATGAATGCTGCAAAAAAAAGAAAAGGTGGCCAGGAGGGTTCGGTATTCTCACAGCCATCAAAATGACACTAGACGAAAAACAAAATACGTGTGAATATGTGCAGCTCGCAAGCCAAGTGTCACTAGTGCAGAGAATAATTAGTAGGGTGAGAGGACTCTAAGATGATTCTAAGTACATGATTAGAGATGCAAGATGTGTGAAGAGATGACACCACTAAGAAGTCGTGGTTAACAATTGCCTTCCTCTGCCATTTTTTTCAATGTTGCTGCCAAGGCAATCATTAACATTATCATGGGTGTATACAAAAAGAAGCACCTGCCAGTTTACATACTTCTAGAGATCTTGGAGAAAGTACATACCCAAATGTGTATTCCTAACTTTAACCTTGTTGATTTAGCAAGGCTGTTTCATCTAATTAGACAGATTAAACATGAGTTTCTGTAAGTACTTAACAATAAACAGGGGCAGTGGTAGCTCAGTGGTTAAGGTACTTGACTAGTAATCAGAAGGGTACCAGTTTAAGCCCCACCACTGCTAAATTGCCACTGTTGGGCCCCTGAGCAAGACTCTTAACCCTCAGTTGCTCAAGTTGTACTCAGTCATAATTGTAAGTCACTTTGGATAAAAGTGTCAGCTAAATGCCATTAATGTAAACAGTAAAAAGAGTGCATATTGTTTAGGTCACGTCATGCTGTATTTTTTTCTTTTTTATACACCAGTTTTAGCACACACACGTTTATGCAGAAACACTAAGCAACACGCCTACTTGCTCCTACTTGCATTAGTCATGATTTAGCAATGTCATATGTAAACTCACATGCACGAACCCTCCAAACAAGTTGGTTTAAAGCAAAAATGGAAACAAATCCTTTTGAGGATGCCAAATTTGAGGCACGAACTGCATAAACACCACCAAAAAAAGGTGAAAATTTCCCACTCTTTTAATTGGCATTAGCCACTTAGAGACAGAAGGTCCCCTGCATAGTAGTCTTATGAACACAACACAAAATCAAAACAGTTTCATACCTTATCTTTCTACAGGTTAAGTCTACCTCACACACACAAAAACAAATGCATATTAATTGGCTCACCACAACTAGGTGCACAGTCACTCACTGAAAACATCTTTTCTTAGCACAATGCCTGTAACACGCTTCTGATGAACAGCAACAATCTCTTCGAGTGTCTGTAAGCCGCACTTCCTGCAAACTTTAGTATTCCATGTGCTTACTACATGGTGAATGTTAACATGGTCATACACACAGGTACATTCAAATGATGCGTCAGCACAATTTCAGTCCATACTTTCAGCAATTCTCTGCTCTTCTCTCTGGAACCCCCCCCCCCCCCCCCAAAGGTTGTTCTCTCACATATTCTCTGTACCATGTTCTCTGACATGGTAGTGGGGTTCAGTCAACATGACATGGTAGTGAGGATCAGGCAGCATGACATGGCAGTGGGGATCAGTTAGCCTGACATGGTAGGGCATAATGCTATCAGGTTTTATTTACTAACACCAACACTGGCATACTGGAGCATGTAAATGCACAGAAAAACATAAAGAAATGTAAAGAAATTTAAATACGTTTGAAGCAGAAATAATTAGTAGCAGCATTTTTTTGCCATAAAAAAACTATCCAGCTGTTGGATAACAAAGAGCACCATGACACATAAAATACTAATCCTGTGGCTATATGAGAGAGTGAGTGCGAGGGAGATGTTTTCGCTTTCAGTCACTTATATTGGGATGAGATACAGCTGGCCAACAAAACTGCAAAAAATAAAAACATGGACAAGTGGTGTGTTTGCACGTGTGTATGCCTAAGTGTGCTTTTCACCCAAAATACACACTGAAATTATCATCAAAGTTTTTCTATCTAGCAGCTCTCAACTTTTAAACCTAAAGTTATCAGATGTTGTAAACATTTACAGCACTTGGCAGACAAAGTTATTCTCACCAACTTACATATATGTATCATTTATCATATTCAACAGCATATGTGCTGGTACAGAATTAAACCCTTGACCTTGGTCTTGCTAGCATCTTGCTGTCACAATTTAAGTCTCTCTCAAGGTGCATTAACCTGGTTGCCCAGTGTTCATCACTAATAATCTCATACTGCTATTTGTGCATGTATCCACGCATGCTCTGCTCCACACAGAATGGTCCCACAATTTGCAGAATCCACCCAAGTTCTTAGTTCTTTTAAGGTAAAAACCTGAATACTGTTCAGTTCTCCCACACTGGCTGCCTCACCTCCAGGCTGCACGACTCATTCACATGCATGTATGTTTGGCGGGGGAACTGATACCACTGCACAAGTCAGTGGATGGAAAAGCTGATTACAGATACATTAGAATTGTCTTTTGCCATCTGCTACAGAGGGAGGCGGTTGTCATGGCACTTGTTGCCGCGAGCTTGTCGTCAAGTGAGACTCACCCGAGCCATCTATGGCCAAGTGGGGACGAAATTGAACATGGCAGTGCAAACGTGAACTAGAAACATGATGAGTAAAAAGTGGCAAGATAGTCTGGATAGATATACACTTGCAGGAAAACATGCACAATTGCATACATGCACACATGCGCACATAGACACATCCTCCGCCACCTCCTGGACTGCTGGGATTGGGTTAAAGGCTACATCTGTGAGGAGCTCTAATGGAATCTAAATCTTTCATGAACTAGCTGTCTCTGTACACACTCCGCCCAAGTGTTTTAGGGCCACCTGCAGATGTGGAGCATGGAATGTAAGCACTCCTATAAGAGGTCTAGGGAAGGGTTGGGTGCAGAAGCCTGCCGTGAGGGAGAACCGCCAAGATGTCTAAAGTGAGTGAACCTTGGCCCTACACGACTCCTCGCCAGACACCAGGCACATGATTGCTGGCGAAGGTCTGCAGATGAAATCCAACAGTACTTCTCGGAAGCCCCTCACTGCTCCATCTATTAGCAGCCCAACCACCCCCTGCAGATAAGGGTAATGAGAGTGAGCAGAGGGAGGACTTCTTAGGCACTGCAGATACAGGCCAGGGCACTCTGGGCAGGTGGGCTCTACATCTCACCTACACAGACAAACAGGCATGAAGCCAATGGTGGTCATGTCTGAGGGCCAGGGGGGAGCCTGCCGGGCTAGAACCAATTCAAACCAATGTTCCCTGCTCTTGCATGGAGTGCATGCATTAATACTGCCAAGGTTGTCAAACCACAATGAAAGTAACGTACAGCGATGAATGTGAAACATGATGGAGCCCTCATTATTCAGCCCTTATACAGAAAATATGCAGCTTGCTCAGGCTGAAAACAATTCTTCATTTAATATCTTTATCATTCAAAAAGAGGCACATAAACTATGGATGATCCAGATTTAAGAGTTCTGAGTCAACTCAATTTCATGCAGCAGAGAATCGACAGCTCTGTTGTAATAATTTATTTATAATAAACCATTTCCAATTCTCAGCCCAACTGTGTGTTTAAACTTCTGACGTGTTAGTCCAGGAGAGGTGAGCAGATCGAAGAGAAGCAGAGCCCTTGACAGGGCAAAACCATTACCACTGCTATCCTGACGATACTGGAATGGAGTTCTGCTATGGACGGCTGTAGGGTGCATATGAGTATATGAGATTCTAGATGTGAGTTTTAAACAAAACTTTAACCTTTGGCCTTTGCACTGTCCAATAAAATGGCTGAAAGTTGTGAAAGTATTAATTGAACATGCTTTAAATGTAAAGAAACAACTATCATTAAATAAACATAATACAGTTCAAACAAATTTTACATTTACAAGATTAATATGTCTATTAATCTCAGATTAGGGCCTATTCCCTAAGTAGCCCTGCAGTGACAATACATAGAATAGGTGTTACGAACCCCAGGAACCACACTCAGCCCCACACTGCCACGCCTACTCGCACACACCCGTGATCTGATTCACCAGAGTTCTAGCACGTACCTGATCCTCATTCTCCTCATCACTGCCCCCCTTTATAAGCTTCCCTCCTCCCGCGTTCACATCGCAAAGTATTGTTACTCCATGGTGCATACTGAGCGTTCTCGAATCTTGTCTGACTCCCTGGTTTTTGACTTCCGCCTGTTTGTTAGACCTTGTCTCCCGCCTAACCCCTGGACACTCCCCGGACTCTGCCCCGTGTTTTCGACATTGGTACAACTGACCACGATTACCTGCCTGCCCCCATGAATCTGTTTTATCTTCATAAATAAAACCTCTTGAATTGGATCCTCTTCCTTGTGTGTGTGTGTTTAATCATGAAAAATGGAATAGAATAGATGTGAAATTCATCTTTTTTTACTTTATGCAGTAATTAACTGACAGACAACAAAAAATATTCAATTTAATAAAAATGTTTTTATTCTTATAGTATGTTCTTATAGTAATTGAAGAAGACACCAGCTGCTAGGAGAAGGAAGGCTATCTTAAGCTATTTCCAGCCCATAAAGGAAGAGGGGAGGCCCAGAGTCAATCATTGGACGGATAACACCACTCGATTATCTGGCTTTGTCTTATCCTGCCTTTCAGTTTCCACCTTTCTCTGTGTTCTCTATAGCACACTGAGATTCATGTGTCTCTTTTCCACTTGTTGTTTTCCCCCAAATCATCAGTTCCCAGTCGCATACTGCTGGCTGAGGTACAGCACAGGTGTGTGCATGTCTACATCCATTAGGCAGAAGATATACACTGACAGTTCAGCAGCATATGACTATCCAGAGGGAAACAAACCGACCCTGCTTGCTGCTATCCCCCCACCCCCACCCCCCGAGCCATCCTGCCTGTTATCATACACAGTGTTTAAAAAGACATCCATATGAATGAAGGAGTGAATGAGGCCCAAAGCTATAGCTCTGCGTGAATTATGAATGACCTGCTGGAAATGGCGCTCCTCTCTAATAAGCTGCTTTTCTCTTGGGGGTGCGGGGAGTTTGACACAACTCATTTTTATTTGCTCAGAAAGCCACCCTGCAGGCCTCTTTAACCTTACACAGTGCTGGGCCTATAGGTGGTCTCTGTCTGGGAGACTCTAATAATATCAATACATGCACCAAGAGCGCTCATGCCCTCTTGTCACTTACAGAAGGTAGACACAGTCCACTCTGACTGGCTGTTGGCCAGTTACTTGGAGACAGCTGAGTAGAGTTCTTAGCATGAATGAGCATTCCATGCTGTTAAATCTGGATGTTTTGGCATTCTTTGGCTCACTCTTGGGTGCTGTGCTCAACTATTCCAGTATAGCTTTTGGCCCCTCCTGCTTGATGTCTGACAAGTTTTTTTGGCATCATGAAAACAAATGAACTGTTATAAAATGTAGAATACAGAATTAAACCCACCAGCAAATGGTTTACTACACAATACATTTCAGCATGCATAGGCTGCATAGGTTGGGTTGGCTGTAGGTTCAATTACTGTTAGCTATCCTTTTCATTTAATTAAATCATCCACTGTATAATGGAAAATGTAAACAACCATAATCCTCTGGCCGCCTCCAGACAGCAGGAGACATTAAATCAGTTATTACATTTTGGAACATATTGTCCCCATGGAAATGCATTTCTCTAGCACTACAGGATATACAATGATTTAATACTGCAACATGAGTTGATACCAGATATTAACAACATGCTCCTCTTTGAGGTTTATTCGCACAAAACCCAGCTACCTAGAACCTCAGCAATGAGTGGCTGGGTCAACAGAATGTGGATTAAATCAATTTTCTGTTCATATATTTTCATGACAATTAACTGAAAAGGAAAAAGTGTAATAACTACAGGTAATGTTCTGTTGCCATGATACAAAAGGAACTATGTAACTAAGTAGCCCTCTCTGGGACATGCTGAAATGATGAATTTAGAAAGACAGAGAGACTATATGTGTTTTGTTCTCTCTAAGCCAGGGCTGGCAAAGGTCTTGGTGGGACGCACTGCTTAAGGTATTAGACTTTTCCTCTTGTCCTATAGGCACGGCAGTAAAAAGCTCCTTTTTTAATTTAAAAAAATTCTCACCACAAAATGCCACAACTAGTGAAGCTAGTTCCTTTGATTCATCCATCATGTTTGTTTTGCTATAAAGTCACTTTGCTCATGAGAAATACCAGGGTCTGAGAGTAACTGATTAATCATGTCGAATTAATTAATCAGGTCCAATTAATCAGGTCTGTAAGTGTGCTCCATCCTGTTGTGGCCAAAACAATTGGTGAGCGACTACAGGCCAAAAAAAAGAAATCTGTGGTATGTGTGATGACTCTAGATAATTCTCTCACATTTTCAATACCTGTGGTATGTGATATGATTCTAGTGTATCTCACATTTTCAATATCTGTGGGGGCCTGAATAACTTTGTGAAGCATGCACCAGGAATAACACATGAGCTGAACCTAGAGTGAGCTGAACCTGGAGTGTTAAATGAGGGTGAATGCCAGAGTCTGCTGGGCTGCAGTTTTAAAGGCTTCGGTTGGAAACCCCTGCTCTAAGTAAACTGAAATTTCATTCATTCATTCACAGTGAAGCTTAAGACAGCTACATTTATTTTAATTCAAAACATCCCGCAACACAACTTAATACTGGTTTCACTACAGGTTTAAAAAAAGATGACTGGCATGTTGACTGATCAGTTTGTCACAGAACACTCCCCTTCCACTGATCACATGGAATGACCCACCACATGCAGTGGGAGTTTGTCCTTAACTGTATTATTTGTAACCACACCTATGTTGTTAAGCACACACCTGCATCAGTTTAGTCATGTCACGTTTGTAGTTAGTTAAACCCTTGTCAGTGTGTACATGATTGTTAGTCATTGTTCCTGTTCGAGTTCATGTTTGTGCCTCTGTTCACCGTTTCAATGCCTGTGTTTGTGTTCACTGCTTGTGTTAGATGTGAGTGCCGATGTTGTCAATGTTCCTCAATAAACGTCTGTCTTTGTTGAGAGATTCTGTACATCCTGCTCCTTGCCCTGTAGCACTCGAGTCGTTACAGAATGAGTGACCACAATGGGACATCTACTCGCTCGATGAGAAATGGATCTCCTACAGGGATTGCTTGAGGGCACACCTAGCTGCTGTTTGGATCCCTGGATATCGGGTAGAGGACCCAATATCCAGGGCATTTGCATCCACTCTGGAGGAGGAGGGGAACACTCCCTGGAATTTCTTGGGGGGGCTAGGGCTACTGAGCCAGGACCACGGAGAGCCAAGGGCCTCCAAGGGGACTGTGGTGAAGACGCTTTGCTGGAGTCAGCTAGGTCTCTGGATAGCGAGGATAGAGCCCAGGTTCTTCCTCCTTCGTGGACACGCCAGGAATACTGGATGGGTCTGCCCAAAGCCCAGGAGGTGGACTGCCTCTGGGGCTCTCCTTGGGCGGCAGGCAACAGGAGGACCATACTGAAGAGTAGTATGTTCAGAGCCAGGGCGGATATGCCCCTTTGTGTGTCCACTGAGGCCAGGGACACACCTCCAGCACCTGCGCTTCCAGCGGGTGCTGCACTGAAGTGCCTTTTTGTGTGTGTACAGGTGTGTCTATTTGTATGTACTTGCGCCCTTTTTTGTGTGTATTGGCGCATCCACACATTGTTACGGAGCGTACTGGACTGCCTTGGGAGAGGCATGGACTTTGCTTTTCCCCCTCATGAACTGACAGACCTTCCTTCTTGGTGGCGCCTAGCCTGCCCTGTGTTGGGTGGGCACCAGGCTTTGTCGTCTTTGTTTTGTGTGTGTATGTGCACAGCAGCCTGGGGTTCGCCATCCTGGGGATGGACATGTCAGGAGCCACGCCCCTTGGGAGGAGGTACTGTCACAGAATGCTCCCCTTCCACTGGTCACATGATATGGACTGCCACATGCAGTGGGAGTGCGTCGTTAACTGTATTATTTGTAACCATGCCTACGTTGTTAAGCACACACCTGCATCCGTTTACTTGTGTCATGTTTGTAGTTATTTAAAGTTATTGTCAGTGTGTACATGATTGTCAGTCATTGTTCCTGTTCCAACTTTATGTTTGTGCCTCTGTTCACAGTCTCAATGCCTGTGTTTGTGTTCACCACTTGTGTTAGATATAAGTGCCGATGTCGTCAATGTTCGTCAATAACCATCTGTCTCTGTCGAGCAATTCTGCACATCCTGATCCTTGTTCTGCGGCACTCGGGCCGTTAGAGTTGAACTTCACTAAAAGGTCTTATACACTTGATACGATGTTAACCCTTGATATGATCTTGTCTTTTATGATGTCAGTAGCAGCCCTCAAAGGCATCTGATCACACTAAGCAAATGCAGAATAACAATTCACTGCAAAACACACCAACCTAACTGAATTCTTCTTCTGCGTGAAATTAGCCATAATTAAGCTATGAGCACGGCAACTGTGGCAGCCTCTGATTTTGGTGAACTTTGGGTTGTAAGACTCATCGCCTGGATGTCCAGGTTACTTTGATTTGTCCTAATGGTGTGGAACAGGTGGAATTAAACTGGCCTTATTTAAAGAGATGGAGAACGCTGGGAGTGTTTTCTGTGGAAACTGGAGCGATTGGCCAGTGTTTAGAGAACCCTGCACAGAACAGCTTCAGCATCAGAGAGTGTGGCTCCCCTCAGCGTCACAGGGTGTGGCTCCCCTCAGCGTCAGAGGTCGCAGCAATTCAAGGCTGAGGGGATAAACAGAGTGGAAATTCTAAGATTTTCATGGGTGCCATTTGTCAAAGCTCAGCAGGACTCCCCAGTCCTAAGAAGAAGCAGCGCACACTTTGATGCAGACAGATGAAAGCAAACCTAATTGAGTATGTGGAAGCAGGGTAAAAATAGTGTGTAAAATAAAATAAGAAAAAAAAGACAGGTCCTTCGGGTCAGCTTGTACAGGTCAGACTGCGGGAATGGCTGATTTACAGGGCCCACAGGGAGTTTGGACAAGGACGTCGGCCTTCCACATGCTCAAGGTGGCCCTGGCTCAGGTGTTCAGTGTGCACATGTCAGTGGATTGTCTCCTGACATTGAGGTTGTGATTCAGCCATTACAGACTTAAATGCTCAGCCAGTGGGAAGCATCTTCAGTAGGTATTTACAGAATATTTTTGTGACCGCATGAGCAATGTTGGGAGGGTAACTTTAAAATTTATAAGGAATGTTTGTTACTTGTTAAAAATGCATCAGTAACCTAATCCAAAAGATTTCTATATTAAATAGATTTTAATTTATTTATAGATTTTTAAAGATTTGTCTTCACATGAAGACAAAGGGAAATTTAATTAATTAATTAATTCCATCAATAAATTACATTTTACTTAACACATTAAATCATAGGAAGCAAATCCACAAAAAAAATTTTGTTCTCAAGTTCACAATAAACAAATCTCATGATCACGATAAACAAATCTTATGTCCCTATGAATTCCATGTTTGCGATGAACAAATGTGTCCACCTGAAACAAATCCAATTTTCACAAAAAAAAAACAACCTATTGGCATTTAAATGGAGTCTTAATGAAATCAAAGCAAAGAAAGTCACTAATCACACCAGAAAGATCTCACAAAAATAGTGTGTTTCCACTCACAAACTGAATGGGAATAAAGTAAAGACCCCAGATGCCCCCTGGGTAAGAACACAACACATGGTACACATTTTAAACTTTTAAAGAAATGCAGGCTAGATTTGATACTGATGCTGGTGCAATGCGACAACCGTCATGGGAACCATTAAAAAAAAAGGGGGGGGGGGGTGCAAATGAAGAGAGGAAACAAGTGATCCTTATTAAGTTGTAATGTGGCCCCGCTAATAATCTCCATGTTTATAAATGTACCAGTAATATAATTACTGTCTTTTCTATAACTGTAACAGCATAGTCACTTTTTTGTATCCTGATTTGTATCCTAACGTTGTTAGCTATATTCCATTATTATGCTGCTTGCATGCAACTTCACAAAGGGGTCGATGGTGACAAAGTACAGACCCTGGCACACAGCGTGGCACATCTAATAAAGCATGAAGGAGAACAGTCAGGTATCCACTGTGTTAGTGGCAGGCATAAGGCAGCCAAGCTTGATGCATCGAGAGGCACAATGTCTGAAAACTGAAACGTAAAGAACTCTGGCTTGGGTAGAAAGATCAGAAAACAACAACAGTGATGTCAAACAAATGTTTGTTAAAAAACAAACAAACAAAGAAACACATAATATGGTGTAATGAACATAATGTGATGAATTTTACATATAAAATTACTCAAGTGGAAGAAATATATGTGGTCCGATAAACTTTCTGTCCTTCTTCATAGTTGCATAGGTTTTCCTATAGAAGAAGATTTTTTTTAAAATAAATAAATTAATTAAAAAAAAACAACAATTGCCCATATGAATATATTCATTCCAATTCCCAAACATCAGACATCACATCACATCTGGTGTTGTACTAGAACAATTCTACTTCCAGCTAGAATCAGAAGTAATCAAAAGGCAGGCCTTTTTAACATTATAGCTGTATCCACTATGGTGCTTCCTTTATTTCCAACATTTCTGGTCTACTCTACTTTAGTTATGGGGTTAAATATCACCAGAAGGAGTTTAGGTCCAGGTTCAACAGGTTATCTGTACCTATAAAGCTTTAACAATTACCTACACTCTGAACCATGGATGTGAGTGCCTGGGCCAAATTCTGTAAATGTGAAACAAATGTCAACCATTCTTTGAAAGCCAGTTGGAGCACAAAGGTTTGCTGCTGTACTCTTGTTACAGCTAATATTCATTATTTTCTGAAATAATTGCAAGGGATTGGAGAAGTAAAAATAAAGCTGAGACCAAGAGGCAAAAAAACTGGTGTCAGCACTACATTTAAGCGGCAAACAAACTGGAAAAATAATATGGCAGTTTCCATTATGAGGCCCAGGGGGAAGAAAATAACTCATCAGGCACTAATGAAATTTGAGGAAGGCATGTTAACACACTGGCTAATGAGCTATACTGTACTGCAATGCCCTCCATGTTGTCTACGACTCAACACTAAAGTGCAAAATAACTTGAACCTCAGTAGCCTAAACATAATATGAAATGTGTTTATCCAACAGAAAATTGAAGTATCTGAGAAATGTTTTATATAGGGTTAAATGGGGTTAATAGGGTTTTTGCACAAGCACTGCTGAGACTATTACGGGTTCTTAGAATTGTTGTTTCCACCCCAAAGTAAATCAAGATACAAGGAACATGACTTTGCATTTCCTTCAACCATATTACCCAGGCCAGAGGAGATGAATGCACATGAAAATGCCACTGAAAATGTCATTTTCTAGAAGCCTGTCCAGATGAAACACAAAAACAAGATGCACTGATGTTTTTGTTACATCTAGGCAGCATCTTTCACACTAGCTAAATGAGACGCGAAAACAAAACGGAACTTCAAATGTTGGACAACGCAGTCTTGTCCACATAGTTATATAGGGATGTGAGCCTGGTTCCACAAACATTACAGGCCAACCAGACAAATGCCATCCTTGCCCACAATATTCCCGCTTTACAATGCCATCTGACCATTATGCTCATCTGATTAGTAATTCGTTTAAGGCTGGCTAGGAAGCTCAATCTGTCTTTAGAACAAAGATGCCTCAGGTTGTGTGTGCATGATACTTCATCCTGCAACAGCTTGCCTTCCCGTTACTCAAGTGCCTACTGTATGGGCCAGCTACGTTATCCTGGATACACGGAGGTGGGTTGGGGTGGAAGGGGGGCAGTTATTGCTCTGCTGGGGGTTGCTGGGCAGGCACAGATCCTTCTTCTTTGCGCTCGCCTGAGATCATGTTTGCATTGGTGCCCGTAAAAAGAGACCCCAACAGCTGTCTAAACACCACGGCGGAGGGGCAGTGGTGGAGAGAGACACCATCCAACTAGCATGCTGTATTTTATACTGATTACAATGCGACTTCCCGACACTACGGCTGGCCCTGTGGAGATAGCGCAGGCCGCTGCGAACTTGAGAGATGTGATTTATTACTTACTACTGCATTTGCCAAATGGGCAAAAGAAGCAGACAAGTTGTCACAATGGTACATGGTGTGGTACCATGGGAAAGGGGGGTTCGTATGCAAGAGCTGAATAAACCTTAACTGATAAGTAGCTAGAGACGGAATCAGATGTACAATGCTGAATTAGCCAAGGAGGAGCTACAATAATTAAGGTCTGCGATTTATTAAAAGAACCTAACAGAATATCAAATTTAATTCTTTTTTATCATAGATGTAGGGCACTGGATTCATTGAGAGCCAAATAGTAAGGAGAAAGGCAGTAATAAAAATTTAAATGGCACATGTGATTCAAATGTCAATGAGAAGAGGCTACATACCTAAAAAAAAATTTTAAAATCACAAGCAAGGACACCGAGAGACACAGAGACAGTTACAGACAGACTGAGTCAGAGAACGACACAGAGAGCATGAGAGACAGACAGCAAGAGAAGTCAATATGTATAAGTGGCAGATCTAGGATGCATGTCAGTGTGTGTACCTGAGAATGATATAGGAGAGAGAGAGAGAGAGAGAGAGAGAGAGAGAGAGAGAGAGAGAGAGAGAGAGTGAAATAAAGGGGTTGGGTGGATGGTTCAGTGAGTCATCATTAGCCAGTGCTTAAACTGTATGGCACAAGCAACAGCAAGTCACACCCTCCTCCTCCTCCTCCTCGTGTCCCTAGTGCCAGCACCTCCTCCTGTGCCCGGTGCCTCTTCCCAGTGCTTGCCCTCAATTCGCTGCTCCATCACTGGAAGCTCCTTCCTCATCTCAACATTCCTGCTATCCAAGTTAATCCTTTGACCCCCATTTAACATTTTCAATAAAAATATATATACTATTCAAACATCCTGGGTGGCAAAATTGTCCATATTCCTCCCAGACTCCGAATGCACACCAGTTGTTTTTCTCATTAAGATTGCAAAAGTAATCTGGAGTCACCCTTTTACACCCCAATGCCAACCCACTCTAGTCTTAGTGATGGATTTTTTTTCTTTTACAATATTAGTTACAAGGTGAATCATTCTGGAACATTCCGTGTCAGTTCCAAAAAAATACATAAAGAAAGTTACGCACAACTCACCAGGAAAGGCATCATCAGGTCTGCAAAGTAAACAAACGCTGCTCCCAGTGCAAAACCCACAGCAACGGGGAGGAATGCAAATGGCCCATACTTCCCTGATTCCTCCGCCATGTCAACCGCAGGGGCCAGCAGGGACCAATAGGAAGCGGCCAACATTACCTGTGGACGTGAGCAGAGGGCACTTGTATTAGGGGCTGTGCATCTACACAGACGTACCCACAAAGCAGTCAAAGGATCAGGAGTACACAGACTAGACTATCTTGAAGGAAAGCACACAGGCCACTCAAACTTAGGATAACTATAGGCCTTGACAGGTGCCAAGCTTTGATTCTCTCTATGGCACTGTTCCCCTGTTATAGTTATGTCCTGTCTCAGCATCTAATACAGCCCAACCACCTGAAGTAAGAAGCCAGGAAGCCAGGAGCAGCTGTCTAGACAGTCTGGGGGAGTCAAGGTCAGATTGGAAATCGCTTTAATGGAGAAAAAAATACATACAACATTGTTCCATTTTCAAATTACCTCTTCGTAAAGAGCCCACTCAAAACAACAACAACAACAACTCCACCATTAGAAAGACATCAGTCTTGTTTTTCTTCATGCCTGCTCACCCTGGTGTAGGATTGTGAAAACTTGGAGGGTGTTGCCCAGAAATATACATGTTTTCCATACTGGTCATACACAGAGATAACAGTGTTTGAAATTATTTCACATGAAATATAATCAAAAAAGAATCTTCTTGCACTGAATGAATTAGTACAGATCATGATTCCCATGTTAGAGATTACAAAACAGAGTAGACAGTTCTAGGGAGACAATAATGCTTACTGCTTAGAGAATTCTTTTGGCACACATCTCTAACTCCCAGTAATCACACATTTAGACATTCATGGACACTCAGAGAGACACACACACTCGCACAGACACAGAGAGACACAGACACACACAGAATCAGTCAGTTGGGTGCCTGTGGAGACATATAGACAGAAGGGCTGGGTTCTGAATAATTTATAGGACACTGCTACAGGCACATCACACACAGGCATAGAGAGATGAACACACTCTGGCAAACCATGATCAAATGCATGCTCATTTATCCTCTGGGCTTTCCAGTAATGAATACGAGACACCACCACTACGTTTCACTCAGAGTCCTGACATTTTCTCCTACAAATCACCTTAGACACGCCAATATAAGAATCATTGTCAACAAACAGAGGCAAAACCTAAGAGGAGGGTAGCTACGTCTTCACTAACACAAGTTAGTGAAACTAGCTTTTCACTAGCTTTCACTAACATTAACATTAACATTAACATTAACATGCCAGAATTCATATTCAACCCAAATTTATTCCTAAAAGCAACATTACGCAGCTTCAAAAGTCCTCCTTTTCAATGGAAAACAAAGGATAAATTACCATTTCAATATGTATGCAACAGTACCTTACCCCTGCAGGTTCCAGGGTGATTTCCTGATCATAAACAGACTTTGTACTCTTCAGCTCTTAAACTACCCAGCATAACACCACAACACACTCTTCAGACCACAGCATCTTTTTATTAGAAAACTATTGCTGTCAGTTGACACATAAGCAAACACAAATGATGCCTGTGTACCCTGTGCCCAACTGGAATACTAACTGCATTAGTAAGCATATTGGGTGGAACATGGTCAGTAATTGGTGGAAAGAAAAAAAAAAGGTTTTTAAAACAAAAACTTGAATGTGGGTCCATCATTACTATAAGGAACTGGTTTTACTTGACTGAGTTCTTGGTCTTTTAATTAATATAAGCTAATAGTCAGATTTATCCAACATGCAAAAAGATATTTCTAGTTTAACAGTTTTGAATGAAGAAGCACTTTCTCATGCAGGATTTTCATTTGAACCATTACATTTTGATTCAGAACCACCTTGTTTTTCTACAGGAGGCTAGCAGCTTCCGGAACCCCTGTAAGAAATGTGAAAACACTCTCCAGCAGGCTGAGCCTGTTGGGTTTCTGTTTAATTCTTTACGAGAAGCAGAGGAAAAAGGAGGAGGGTCCGTGGGGTCTGGATGCACCCCATGTTTTGCACAGCGCTAAAACCAAGGGGCACATGCAAAGCTGTGCAGTGAACTATGAAGCAATCATCCAGAGTTCAGCTTTTCTCGACTCTCTATCGAGGTCATTAGTTTGTTACGCATGGTAACACATCCATAAACATAACGTAGATATCCGTGACTGTATATACTGAAAGTGTGTTTAATGATGATTTTTTTTGTTTGTTTGTTTTATTGTAAAAATGGTAAGCTTAAAACCAATGGCTAGCACACAGGCATTTTTGGACCTTGCCCAATTCAACATCCTGCACCAGTGAACAGCAACCAGAACCAACTGGCACTTGGTTTAGTTGCTGTCAGGGTGATGTGCCATTAGCCTTACATGTTAATGTTAAAATTATGACCAACTGCTGTTTTTTAAACTGTAGCTTGCGAGCTCGGCAGGACTAACAGGTAGCGAGGATATGGACATACCATACTGACACTGAGGAATTAATGCCAACTGACGGAAACGCCTTGCATCATCTTATTAGAACCCATCATCCCATGTGTGTATTTGCACTGAAACACACCAAACACTTTCTACTTTCTACTTTCTGTGTAGCAAAATATAATGTTAGCCTACCACACTGCCTTGGTAGGTCAGAATGCAACAAAAAAATCCTTATGCAATGTTAGATCATTTTGAGTCGCATTTACATGACATGCAAAACAATGCAGACATATCCAGTGCTACAAAGTCCAAAACTGCTTCAGTGTTACTGAAGTTGGAGCAGAGAGTGACTGAAGGCCTTTTGCTGCAGTACAATTTCAGTTACTGTTGCCTATGGTCTCGTAATGGAACCACAGTCCAGCTTACGCAGGACGTGTGAGTTGGCTGAATGTGCAGTGCCAGCAACGGACTCCCATGTGAATGGAGAATGTGTGTGCAGAGAAACAAGACGTCTGGTCAGGAACATTCTCTGGGAGATCCACCACAATTCATGCTAGAAGTTACCACAGAAAACTGACCACATCATAATGGTGGTTTGGGAGGTTTCACAGAATACATCACAGTTCAGCGCTTACAATAGGTTTGTCCTCTGTTGTCTGAGTGAACTGTCCCTTTATGCTTAACTGTGTTCTTAATCTGAAGAATATTTTACACTGGCTGAATGGTACAATTTACAAATTTAAATTGAACTATGCAAAGTGCCTGGTAATGAACATGGCAGTAAAAGGCACTATGGCAGTTTTTTGGAACACATTTTCTGAGGATTTAGCTGGATTTAATACTTGTACAAAGGATAGGACGCCATGAAATCTTTCCTGAACCTTTACCCAAATGCCACTATTTGAAACCCTTTCTTCTGCTAACAGCTAACAGCTAATTTGTCCCTGTGGTTGCTTTTTGTGACACAACAAAAGGGTGGAGCAAAGTGCTTAAAAACATATGCTCCTATATTTTTGGTTCAAATTGCTGAGTGCCACGATTTTAGAAACAAAACCCATAAAATATCAATATTGTAGCATACTGAAAAATGAAACTACTGATCAAAGCACATCAAGGAGTTTATTGCATAGCAGAACGCCTAAATCTGTGACTTTAGTGACCTTCGAAAACAAAGTCTGAAAACCCAGCAGACCGCAGAACCCCATCAATAGCAGGTGCATTTATGCCATTTCAGCAGTAGTTTCTTTTTTGCCAAATCTAATGCATTTCTAGGCTTTGTTTGTTTTCATTATTCCAATTTCCATAAAGTCTACTGTGTTGGCTTGCATGGAACACAGATTACAGTTGTGTACTCTGTGATTAATGTGACTAATGGAGCCATGTAAACATGTAAACTAAGAATAGCTCAAAATAAAAATACTAGGCATGTCAATGACTGAAATATGAATTTACATAATTTTGCACCAAATAGAGAATAA